>NC_089799.1:27899613-27912113 GCF_040412425.1 Macrobrachium rosenbergii | reverse complement strand
AAGTACGTTAGCAAGCTTAATAAGGTACGTTAAGCAGACGCAATAAGGTACGTTAGTAGGCGTAATAAGGTACGTTAGCGGGCGTAATAAGGTACGTAAGTGGCAATATGACGAAAAATTAAACAATACAATTAAGATGATAGAAATAGTGTTACGAATATACCCCAGAGTTTCGTAAAGGGGTGCTGACTTCAGGTGGTAATATGAGTGGCTCCGTAATGGGGATTAGAAGTTACTAAGGTACGCCCTAAAAATATTATATGGAGCCTCATCAACGTCACTCAGGGGAAAGAGATGCCCACGGGGTATAACGGCACTGATGTATTAGACAAAGACCCCCGAATAACCCACAAGGATTAATTACTGTAATGGTAGTAATTTTACTAAAGTGCCAATAAAGGACTCGACAGCTGTATGCAGCATTTGAGCATAAAGGGGAATTAGAACGTCAACGGCACAATAGACTCTTAATATGAATATTAATATTAATATGAATGGCCGCGGGCCTGTAACCATGCTTCTATTATCAAGACAGGCAGTCCGTAAGCCTAACAAATAGCGGTTCAAAAGGCTGGTAATTCGTCTGAAAATTTAGTTATGCACTAATAATGGAGATTATGGACGGAGTGAGGAGGAGGTGGAATCTTATCTGTTATTTGAAATCGTCAGATTACTGAAAACTCTTCGCAAGATCAATGTATCTATATACATGTATGTAAGCATATTATACATTATATATGCATTAAATTAAGATTTTGTAAATCTGTAACTAGGCATACAGGCCTACGCATTTTTATGTATACGTATATGTATATATACATGTGTATATATGTAAGCATATATATCTATATACATATATATACACATATGTACAGACACACACACACACACACACACACACACACACACACACACACATATATATATATATATATATATATATATATATATATATATATATATATATATATATATATATATATACATACATACATACATATAAATGTCGCACTTCGACTCCTGACAAGTAAGACTAGTGTTCGGGACAATCAAAAAGTTGATTATGTGAGGAGTGAAAGGACAAATGGAGCAAACACTGACGAGACTACTTCAGCAAAGATGAGCTGGCGAGGTAGGGAATGAGGTTGGATGGAAAGTATGGCTACAAAAAAAGAAAAAAAAAAAGAATAAAGATTGACGAGAGAAAAACTGATTCTAGACACGTGCCTTGGGCAGTAAAAAATTCAGGAAATATGAAAGAGTAGATCTTGAAGATAAGGAAAAATGTAATCATAGTGATTGTATCTTAGAACACCAGACTTACAAAAGGCGATCTTGTCGCTATTAAGAGGTAGAGTGAGATATTTTCTAGTTACGTTCAGAAACGATGAAATTGTTTACAAGCAACGATGACATACATCTTCCATATGGCGAAAATTTTCAAGAAAATGAAGAAATTAGATGTCAAGGGAAGAAATGGAAACTTTGAACACCTACCACAGTAGAAAGTTCATCAGAAAGAGACATAAGACCTCCTGACATGTGGTATGGAAAAGACGAAACATTGTGCGGATTTAAAAAAGCAAAGAAAACGGATAAGTGAATATATTTCTCACGAGAGAAACAGATAAAGGCAGAGTAAAGTCATGCACTACAAGATTCACCGAACTAGTACGAATTTTTAAAGGCGTAAAATGAAACTTCTAAATTTCCTATGGATAACATAACACACATATTGAAACGAATGTAAAGAAAAGCTATAGACGTACATTATATACTATGCGAATGCAAAATATTATGTGGAATATGGTGGTAAGGTTGGAAGAATGATTTTTACAAAGTTAATCAGCAAAATCAGCTTCAAAGTAAGTATACTTTATATAAGAAGGGTTGTCAAAAATGATGAGAAAAGATGGTGTCCGAAAGTGGGACAAGTAGAAAGTTTAATAACACCCAGAATGACCAAACAACAATAAATAAACCATAACGCTTGCAAACGTCCACAGCTTCCGCCACGAGTGTTGCTCTGACGGACTATGTCCCTGGGCATAATCAAGTGATGACCTTAGGAATCTAAAAGCTGGAGAAATGTGGGCTAAGTGGACGCTACGCTTAATTACAAAGAGGAACCAAATTAAAAATGGTACTATACTTTATACACGGAACCACTGAGAAAAAATTAGAAATAAGAGAAAAAGGAAGGATAACTTCACAGAAGGCAACTACGGGGCCAAGGTACAAAAAAAGTCTAAATAAAAATCACAGACTGTTAACAAACCTCGTGGAAGGAAGAATATTCCAACGAAGGAATAAATGAGTTAAGACTCTAAGCAATACAGTACTGATGCGACAGACCTAAGGAATAACCAGAAGTCTTCTCTGCGATGATAAAAATGATGATGATGTTGGTCAATACACACTCAGATAATCAATCCAATATATCTCTACACCCACCCAAGAGCCACACCGCCGCTGGTCGAGAGGAAGAGGAGCGAGCGACGACGTCCTGCCGGAGAGAGAAACATCCAAACAGCAAATCCCAGGGATAATTCCCCCCAAAAATCACCGCTAAAAAGGGGACGCAGCGGATCTCGTGGTTGGCTCCGCTAATGGAAAAGTGTCAAGAGAACAGGCCTGTGGGTGTCATTGGTAACGTTGTTAGGGGTCATATAGATACTGGATGGATAAAATCTACTGACCGAAAATTATTTACTGACTTTCTGGGGCGCTCTCCGTCTTTAGGGAGAAGAACTGACGCACACACACACACATACACAACTCCCCGGTTTTGTGTGCAAGAATTCAGCTTAGAAAACTACGATTTAATTGAAACTGTTAATCTTTTTAATATGATTTTCGGTATTCAAAATACATAATGGTTTTCGGTATTAAAAACCTCGTCTTTATACGCAAATAATAAATCTCATCGAGATCTAGAAAACCGTATGGATAGAAGTTCCTCGGAGACTTACTAGTTAATCCAGAACGTGCACGCGCTCGCAAGCGAAGAGAGAGAGAGAGAGAGAGAGAGAGAGAGAGAGAGAGAGAGAGAGAGAGAGAGAAAAAGAGAGAGAGAGAGAGAACAATCTGCAATGTTTCCTGTTTGACATGACAACTGTACAAAAAATCAAATGAATGAATAAAACTGAAGAGAAACATATTTTACCAATAAATGCCGAATAATGTGCTTACAAAAGGATAAACCAGACGCAGAAATCTACTACATTACTTACACCTTCAAGGAAAAATGTTCCTCATCAAGGCACGTATAGCACAAGCAATTTCGACCTTTAACAGACTAAGTATTTCAAGGCTGACTGCACAGACAGTGGTTTGATTAGTAACAAAAAACTGGGTGAAAAAATAAAAACACAGATTTCGTCAACCATTTACAGTACGGAAAGAAACGTTTCCTTATGACATCATGCAAAGTGATGCGTTGTACCAGTTATGTGTATCCTGTGATACTTACGTTTTATTTATTTATTTATTTATTTATTTCTTATTCTTTTTTTGCCATTTTGATCGATTCTCACCTTTTGTTTCAACACACTTTCGGCTTTTGAGTTCCATTACGTTGAGAGTAGGCTGAAGAGTCTTCGCGCAAGACTTGCTACTTTCCGAAAATAGTACGTCCCTGTGGATTCAGAGAAAATGTACGTGTCTCCGTCCTGTCACATTATATCTATTAACAGGCCCTAAAAAAAAAAAAAAAAAAAAAAAAATTGCCGTGTAGGACCTAAAAGAAAGAACGTCGTTGAACCGGACACGGGCGCGTATATGGAGATTATTATGCTGCCATGTTGTACAGTAGTCAGAAATAAGTTTATCTAACATTTTGGATGTCTGTGTAATTGACAGATAACAACTAAAGCACAACAGACGAGATTAACTTGATGAATTGGAATTATAACAGAAAGTTACGAAAAGAAACTGAGGCAAAAATGGTTGTATGTGTTTCCAGAGTCTGTACAAGTACTTTCCGCTATTATCATAGTTCTCAATCGCTAAACAGTTGACAAAAGTCAGAAAACATATAGCTATTAATAAGTCTTTTTTTTCCGTAGGAAATCAGAACACATGGGAAATCACAAGCATAGCCAAAATTTCAAGTAGAAATAAAATAGCATAAAAAATCAAATTGCCTAAAAAGCAGGAGAGCAAGAACTGAAAAAGAGAAACAAACTTTGAACAAAACAGAAACGGAAAATACATCGCTTTCTTTGCGACGAGGCATGACGGTCTTGTTTCAAGTATCTCTTGGGCGCTACAATATTTTTCAGTTTCAATAAAAACGATAATGGTGATAGATCTCACCACTAAGCCTTGTCTATTAATAAAGATTGGCTGCAGAGAAAACAAGACAACATTAACTGTTACATATTCAAAACTGAATCAATGATGAATACTTTGTCAATAAACCTTCCATAGCACCAGCTCTTCGTAGACTTACCAAGTGATAAGAAGTCGTGTTATCATAAGTGCCAGGCTTCTGTTAGAAAACATGGAAGAGAAAGTAAAATATCTGGTGTAAAGGCGAGTCTAATAAAAGACTGTGTTATGTATGTATGGCTTTTGTCACTTTTATGTTTATGGTGGTTAGGGAAGGATACGAGAAGGGGTTGTAATTCGAGCGCGGGGTAGAAGAAGTTTGCATATTATACAGTATTGATTGGTTACTGTGAAAACTAAGTGCAGTAAGTGTTCAAAGAGTTTGAAAAAGTTTTAATGAGGAAAAAGATTATTATGGCACTGGGCAGATGGGGAGATGGTGCAAAGAACGTTAACGTGGATGGTGGAAGAAGGGAAAAGGATGATTTGCACAGACACAGGGAACAATACAACGTATGACAGTCAGGAGAGATGAAGGATACGGTGAAAATAGAAAGTTATGTCTCTATAAAAATACTTGAAAATAGAATAGTAGAGTCCATGAGAGGAAAAGTTGTGTATGGACTCATCTCATTTCTGGACCGGTGAAGAAGATAAACCTGATTTTGAGGAAAAGAAGACGGAAGTTTATAAATTTTTAAATGAAAAACATGGCTGAAAATTTACCCATAATTATAGTGTTAAATCAGGTTATCTTAGGCGAAAAGCAGATCACTAGAAAAAAAAGAGAATGATAGGTTTTGAAAAGACTGACAAGGATGCTAGTCATATATGGGTTGGAAGTGGCAATTCAAGGGAAGGCCATTAATATGCAGTATATACAACGGGGCCTGCATACCAGGCACAGGCGACAGAAGCAGTATGCAGGGTGGGTTGAAAGGGTAAAGGTCAGCTGATAATCTTAATGGCTAGGTATGTTACACACACACATATAGATATACAGATATATATATATATATATATATATATATATATATATATATATATATATATATACATATAATATACATATATATGTGTGTATATATACATATATATATTATATATGTATATATATATTACATAAATTTATACATACTTGAGTACTTGCAAACGTATAAAGGAATCGGAATACTTGTATTTGCTGACATTCTTCGAGACTTCGTTGATCACATGTTGAATTATATCACCGGGATGAAACAAAAATCTGCGCGGAATCACTCTCTCCAGACAACAAACAAATACCAGCAGTCAGCATCACAGAACAGTATCTTTTGATCGTTCAGTAATCAGTTATCAATATAAATTCTTGGGGAAAACGATGGATATGGATTTCAAGTATACATACATACATACACACACACACACATATATATATATATATATATATATATGTGTGTGTGTATATGTAATGACAATAAACATTTTAAAAAGTAACGCCATGCAAAACCGTATCAAGAACATACTATAAGAATCTATCGATAATAATAGGGTTTAACATGTTATTCTTTAGTGGTTCAATTTTTATTCAGTTAACGGATGGTTCACAGAGAGAGAGAGAGAGAGAGAGAGAGAGAGAGAGAGAGAGAGAGAGAGAGAGAGAGAGAAATTAGTTTACTTCTTGAATCTCAAGGAGAATCAAAACAAAATTAGGTATAGAAGAATATCCTTAAGCAGAATTAAAACTTATTAAAGACAACTAAAGCTATCACTTCATCTAAAAATACAGATAAATTTACTGCAGCACCAGGCAATTAGTAAAATTCCGCCTCAACGCCAGGGAAAGCAGGTAACGTCATAAACCTCTTCCCGAAGCAAAACGTTATCATTCCCAACTAATTCCGATTCGAACTTTTCATTGCTTTTATCTTGGTTTCACCTAAATTGTGATAAATGTATACTGAACGCTCCGAGCATTGTATATCATTTGCATAATAAGATTGGACCATTTCAACCACCTGTCATGGAAGCTGGCATGAATTTCCCGGCAGGTAAATTGAGTAGGAGAGAAAGTCTTTGGTGGTAATGAATCTCATGTTTCTTTTCACTTTGAAGACTATATTTCATCAGAGGGAAATCTCCCAAGGTTTATAATTTTCCGACATGTCAGAATTGAGAATTGTCATTTCTTTATAATATTAAAAATTATTATTATTATTATTATTATTATTATTATTATTATTATTATTATTATTATTATTATTATTATTATTATTAGGAAGGAAACCCTCTCTGAGGGCAGTAGTGTTAAAAATAGTATGTTTCTACGGCACTGAATTTGTATGGAGTCTTCTCTTATTATTATTATTATTATTATTATTATTATTATTATTATTATTATTATTATTATTATTATTATTATTATTATTATTATATTATTCAGCCAGCATTTATCTGGATTAAAGTTACAGGGAAAAAAGTTGAAGAGCAAACTTCCATAAAACAAGGATGGGAACTACTTAATAACATTGAATAAATGAACAAATAGAGAAATATTAGTCATTATTGCACGTCTCTTTTAAAGTAAACTTTTTTTCTGGACATTCTCTATCATTTTAAAAATTTACACATTTAACAAGAAATAATTTCCTAAGATCAATAAATTCCCCCATATTTTTAAACTAGCCAATGTTGCACGCCACTTGAAAATGAGCATTTCACGGACAATTTTTTATTTCCTTATAAACACATATTTACACGGAAATGCTTCGTAAGGTTAATAAATTCCTAAGATTAAAGATCCACTGGTTTGTCTCTACAGATGTGCAATCACCGAAACCACTGAAAAAAAAAACTGCCCAGTGTTGCACACCACTTTAAAATAAATATTTTATAAACAACATTTTTACTTTCCTATAATACAATAAGCATCTTATGAACATTATTTTATTTCCCTATAGGCACACATTTACAAAGAAAAGTTTCATAAGATCAGTAAATTACCAAGATTAAAGATCCACTGGTTTGGCTCAACAGATGTGCAATCACTCACACCCTTGTAAAGAAAAATCATTATTCTAAGTCATATTATTATCTTGACTTTCAAGCGCCGTGACAAGGCCAGTCTGCAGAAACTAATCAATCATCGATTGTCACATACCTAGATTGTTTTTCCACGACGTCCTCAAACGATAGTGAATTAGGATTATAATTACCAGTTTCCCAATAATAAAAAGATTCATTAACACCCACAACGTCTCAGATGTATACATTTCATACAATATAATACGAAATGGCAGTTATAATTTAGTAAGCTAAAAGAATTATCAAAGTCAGTTTTTAATCTAAGCGACAAACATGTCATCATGAACAAATCCCATTTGTTTACGATGGAGTAGAGTGATATTTAACTGTCTTTTTATTACTGACTATAAAGTTTATATTTAACTCAGTTGCAAGAAGAATGTTGCCATTAATCATTTAAAACACCTTTACGGTTCGTTGATGTGTTCTGCTCTATATAACTGACTAATTCATATGAATTTAAATTTCATTTCATAGCAGAAATTAATGGAGATCTTTCTAATAGAGTTTACTAAGTAATTAGATAATTGTTTATGCTACTCAACATCAAACCCTGGTATAAGCTGGTAAGAGACTGGCCACTTAATCAGAAATTGCAATGTCTCCGACGCGCCTGCCATATGATATGACCGTCAAGACACTGGAGGCATACTGGTAATTGCCAAGTACAGGTAGTAATTGCCCAGTAATTGCTAAGGAGAGTGCACGCATAAATTCTAGGCTTTCTTATGGGGGTCACAACTTGGATATCCCTAATGGCATCTTCAATCAGTTTGAAAATGACGTCAAACAGCCCTATTTTGTCGAAATTACTGCAATACGAAATGCAACGAACGTCCTTATATGCACGAAAACGACTTGACGGCATTGCCCTAATGGTACCAACGCTGCTTCTAATTCTCTTTCCTTTCTTTTCTCTTTTCATTACGCAAACAACAAATCGTGACCTGTCTGAATCCTTCTCACTGCAATGAAATGACATGTATACTTGATATTATGCAACATCAGCAATTGCACTGTTGAGTCATTGCTAACATACATCTCTATTTAAGAGGTGGATTGAGACCATTTTCCTCTAAATTGTTTCAGAATGAACGTGAGCGAAATGTCTAACTGGCAGAAACAGAAGTCTAGTGTAACTATTTCATTTTACGGTGAAAATTTCTTTTCTTTCTAAGTGACTTGTTAAATGCAAGGATAGAATTTTACGAGCATAAATAACGTTATCATTCAGCAAATCAATTTTGTGGAGAACTGCCGTACGAAATTCTGGAATAAAATGTTAAGAATAAAGTTATTATCATGCAAAAGCAACAGTTCCTGTCTTACTAGGCAATAGGCCCTGCAAGTATTTATTTGTCAAAAGAAGACCAAGATTCATTGTTTAGGGTCAGGCTAAAGATTTACTTACCTGTAAACTTGAGAAACGAAATAAGGATTCCATCAGACCCTTATATGCCTATCCTATCTTGAGCGACCTAAGTAGTTTCTGAACTTATACTGAAACGAGAGCAGAAAGCACAGGGCTGATGAAGCTGAAGCTGCTTGGATCCCTTCGGAGGGGTCCAACAGCACAGACTTTTTCGATAACAGTGACAGCCACAGTAAACGTTTTGAAGAGAGGGAAGTCACACAGCCAATATTTCTGGACACTGATTTGGTCGAAGAAAAATAAGGACCAATGTTTTCTTAACAATGAAATTTCAGACCTTGAGAAGTTTAAGTTTACGACAATTCCATTCAGATTTGATGGCAACAAATGTCTAAAGCAGAGAGTCACTGAAAGCTTCACTGTACGTCCTCTCACTACCTGAAACGCCTAAGAAGGTTATACCACAGTATTGGCAGAAAATGCGTTTTAAAAGAAGGGATGAAAATTGCCATCACTCAGCACCAACCTCCACGGAGGGCACGTTTCCACAAGGATCGGGTCTCAGGAACAGAGGCAATAATTGCACAAGTAAAATAATGGAGAAAAGTATGTAGGTGAACTTGCTGACCTTGATCAAAATGCAGAAGACATTAAATAAAGATAGGAAAGATAGAGCAGTACACAGATGGACGTACAGGCTACGAGAGTGTTGTCCAAAGATCCTAGAGAGGCAACACAATATGAGAAGTTTCAAAAATACGAGTATCGAAACGGTCAGGAAAGCTAGCCATTTACACGTGTCAGTTTTGAAGCCGTTTGACGAGCTGCTACATGTCACTGACATTGGATAAGTATGGATGTTTGCTACCGCCAGGATCACTTCTGGAAGTATTTTGCCATTTGCTATGATCACTAAGGTTCCCAACGTAAAACAGTTCCACCCTTGAACAAATAACTTTTAAGAGGTATGGCAGAAAGTGAGTCATTTGAAAAAGAAGTTGAAATACGTTAAAGGCAGGTAACATAAGAAGGGAAAATTTGAAACCTTAGGCAACCACATTTCGTTCCATACGACATCAAAATTAGGTGATGCAAAAATAATATCAGTTGTAATATGAATAAGGATCATGTCACTTGCAACTGGTGTAATACGTCCAAACACACAACCTTTAAAAAAGAAACCAATGAGATTACAGCAAGGGATACAGAGAGAATGAACACAGGTACCATCCAGAGATGAGAATAGGCACATGCGATGACAAGTTGAAAGAAAGGCATCGATTAATAGGGCAGTGAATAGTAGTAGCTGTGAGTCCATTACTAGATAACACTCCATGCTTGGTTATCGTTATAAATGTCGCTCAAACAACAAAGGAGAAATAATTTCTTGGTTTTTTTTTCTTTGGTATAAAGAAATTTAACCACTTCTTCCCTGAACAAGACAGGTAGATTATTAAATTAATGCTGTTCACATTTAAACAGAAAAAATTAAATGATTATAGAAGTGCCAATGAGACTACTGGAAGGATATATAAGCTGTAGTTATTAATATATATATATATATATATATATATATATATATATATATATATATATATATATATATATATATATATATATCATATATATATTGTATATCATACACTCTCACACACACACACATACATATATATATATATATATATATATATATATATATATATATATATATATATATATATAAATAATGTATATTTGTGTAATATACTTCGAGCGTGTTCGTGCATAACGATCGTCGTTAACTGTATACACGAAAGACACTGACGGGAGACAATACATATAATTACAGAAATACAAAACACAACAAACTCCCTTTTCAAAGCAGTGTTTACCTTTAGTATCATTCTTGAAAAAGGTTTTTCCGACAACCCATTATGTGAAGGATTTAAGTAATCTTCTCGTCCTTCCTTTTCTTCTACAATCGACCGGATGGATTAGAGGAGGGAGGAAGGGAGATGGAGCGAAGAAAGGAGAAGAATTGGGAAGAGAAGGAGGGGAAAGTGAGGGAGAAGCGAAAGAAGGATGGGATGCAGGGAGGGAGAGGTGGGAGAAGGGGGAAGGGGGCAGGGAGGGATAGGATCTTTCATCCCTCCCTCCCCGAACTACAATCGAACCTGCAGGGTGTTTCGAAAGGAACGCGGGGGTGGCGGAGGGGGGAATGGGAGAATGGGAGATGGGGGGAGGAATGGCGGCAAAAGGAAGGGACAGGCCGGGATTAAAAATGATGACGTCAGTAGATTCCACCTTAGTTTACATCATTGCACCTTTACTGTTCACTGGTCAATGTCTAAATTAATGAGCCCCTTGCTGTGCTGCGCGGAAGCCTTTGATTTAGGCCCAAGAAAAGATTTTCAACTATTATTGGAAATCCAACGGGAATAGAGTCAGCTCGAGTGTGACGGTCGACCTTCCAGTCAGCCGGGGGGGCCGTTATAAAGGCCAAAGGGAGGGGATTATAGCTTTAGATGCTACTGTCACCTATTTATAATGCAAATGTGATGCTGGATCGAACAAACACATGATCTTCTCAAATTTTTAGTTACCCCGGAAAAAGCAAAGGCTTTTTGAAAAGCAAAAAGTGGCCCCAAGTGATTAGTGTAAATGTTAACAGTATATTTAACTGCGTTAATTGGAAACAAAAAACAAGTGCGTAATAAGAAAGTTGATAAGGAAGAGATGTATTTTAGGTATTTGTGCACAATGAAAGAAGCTAATAAGTTTTTTAAACAGATCCAAGCTGTTAGTTCGTTGAATGATAAGATATTGAAGATCTGACAAGCAATATGGAATATAAAAATGCTCTTCTTTCAATATAGGTTTTTTTTGTACGCAAAAATAATTATGCAGCTCCTCTAGAATGCCTTCGACGAAATGGGAACCTATAAACTTATGACAGTAGTAAACAAAATTACCACATTTTGCAGTATGCAATACAATTAGCTTTCACGAGATAATGAACCTTGCAACTAAAAAAGACAAAACTCCAAACACATATTGCTGATATATATATATATATATATATATATATATATATATATATATATATATATATATATATATATATATATATATACACACACACACACACACATATATATATATATATATATATATATATATATATATATATGTGTGTGTGTGTGTGTGAATGTGTACATATACAGACATCCATTTAATATATATATATATATATATATATATATATATATATATATATATATATATATATAGAGAGAGAGAGAGAGAGAGAGAGAGAGAGAGAGAGAGAGAGAGAGAGAGAGAGAGAGAGAGAGAGAGAGATTAAACTACGAAATAGGGGAAAAAACTATAATGTCACGGAGAAAATACTACATGGAATATTCCAGTCCATGAATAAATAACCAAACGAATATGCACTGTCTTCCGTCATATGACTCGACGCTTTAAAATGTCCCATTTGTTTACTTCCATGCAAAGTGAACTATACGGAAACCGAGCTGAAACCCAAGACGCCAAGACAGACGAAAAGTAAAGTAAGAAACTCAGTACAAAGATAAGGAAAGGACAATAAGGAAACGCTATCTTACATGTCCAGGAGAAAACGTCCTGGGGAGAAAATATGGAAAATGGCCATATTGGACGTAATGAATACCTACGACTGGCGGAAGAGGAAGGGAAAAATAAGTCTCGCATTCTCTGATCATAGGTGCGTACA
>NC_089799.1:27892113-27894613 GCF_040412425.1 Macrobrachium rosenbergii | reverse complement strand
TCAAGCGATAATATCATAACTCTTTCTGCTGAAACTATTGGTGTCTTTGATCAAACTAAACAGAACATAGTAGTGATATCAGTTAGTAATGGTAAGGTAACACGAGGATTTAGATATTCTTGCCTTCCTACTACTATCTTTTGCTGATGCATAAGAGACCTACTCGATGTGGTTACTGATTTTCTGACACTATATATATATATATATATATATATATATATATATATATATATATATATATATATATATATTATTATTATTACACACACACACATATATATATATATATATATATATATATATATATATATATATATATATATATATATATACACGAGTATATATATACACGCATACTATCATAAACGGATCTTTGCCTTAAGGAAAATGACCCATAAATAAAATAAAAACGAGCCCAAGCACGAGGCAATGCTTAATTTGACCTTTCACCCTGGATAATCAATTTCATGGCCTCACAACAATCGACTTTATGACCTCACAAAAGAACCTCACCGGCCGCATAATGTAGCTCTTCCCTCACATTTACATAAGCGTCCTTGCTCTGCTCTCTCTCTCTCTCTCTCTCTCTCTCTCTCTCTCTCTCTCTCTCTCTCTCTCTCTCGATGCTGAGGACCTTTCTCTCTTTCAAAATTCAGTCACGACCTCAATACAGCGTCTGGAAAATCTCCTAATCCCATACGGCCTGAAAGGGGACTTACTGGGTGAAACTGTTAATGGGTTTATTTTCTTTGAGGGAATCTTTTCCAGAATGAGTTTTTACATTACGTGGACATGCAATTACTAATTAATATTTCCGTGTTCATTTTTATTTTTCATGTGCTTCAATTAGGAGGGGCTTAATTCTCCTCTCTCTAGACAACCTGTCACTTCCTCTATGTCTAGGTTTTCTCCACGTCTACCTTTACTCAGAAGATGACCAGGAAAAGAGGAGGATATGAAAGACGGGTGATAGGTGTTAAATACGTCCAGGAAGAGAAGTCGAAGGAATAAACAGGGGGCAAATGTAAATAAAGGTTCCAGGGTAACGACTACTATGAAGGATGAGCAGAGGAAGAAAAATAATGCGCTCATTCTCAGTACTGTAGCGCAAATTGGAATGGAGGGAAAGAGAAGGAAAATGAGGAAGAGGTGAATGGTAGAATGCGGAAGATGGTCACTCTGGAATGACAGAAACAATATAAACCCTCCGCCATCAGCGAATAAGAAAAATGAAGTACGGGACGTAAACAAGAATAGAAAACTACACGCGAATAATGAACATGAAATACGTTTTTGTTGAAGTAGTTGAAATCTAAAGTGAATGCTGTTTTGAATGACAGAAAAAAAAAACTCTCCACCATTAACGAATAAAAAACATGAAGTGACAGACGTTACCATGAATAGGAAACTAAGTGTGAACAAAGAATATGAAAAATGTGTCAGCTCAAGCTGACGATAACCAAAGTTAATGCTGAATACACGAGGAAACTCTCGCAGAAGGTAAAAATTGAATATATTCCTGCCCACTTGTTTCTGGGAAGTCAAGACAGTTGCCCAATAAGTGCATCAAAGGTCAAACGCCTGGCTGTTTAATAATGAAGCAATCCAAGACGGAGTGATGAAAAGTATGATTGCTGGGCTAATCTTTCATGAAGGGAGGTCAGTATGTCACGTGCAAAGGTCAACTCGGGTGACAGCCTACACGAGAAACAGAAGCTTTAAGACCGACGCTAAAATATTCCCAAAGACACACAAAGAGAGAGAGAGAGAGAGAGAGAGAGAGAGAGAGAGAGAGAGAGAGAGAGAGAGAGAGAGAGAGAAATATCCATCGCACATGCAACGTACTCAGGGGCAAAACCAAATAACCCATTTTGCTCGGCAAAAAGGAAAACTAACATTTCCCGTGGAGGAAAGAAAACAAACAAAATCGAAAGGCAAGAGTTAAAGATTTTTATCGCAATAATTCCACAGGAAAAACGACTTGGTGTATGTTTGGAATTTTACTTAATACTGTAAAATGCTGTAACATACATTCATACAAATAAAAACACACAAACATCTATATATATGTATATATACAGTATATGTGTGTGTGTATTTATTTCGAGTTTTCCCTGATATTGTGAAACATTATAACATATATTTACACAGATACACACACACACATATATATATACATGTGTGTGTGCGTGTGTGTGTATGTATGTATGTATGTATGTATGCATACAGTATATATGTGTGTGTCTGTGTAACCGAATAATCTGTGTTACGGTCGCGCTTTCAACGATGAGGCCCTCTGCAGAAACCTTCCACTTCGTCAACAGCTGATAAACCTACACACGTTTATCAACTGCTAGTTGCACTCAGTACAGCCAGCACTTATTTGGTCTATTTCAGTACCTCCTTTTAAAATATTTTTTTAAGGGTCTGTAATACTCTACATAAAGTCAAGTAATATACAAAGCTGGACAGTTCTTTCTCTCAGAGGATTTCAGTTGTT
>NC_089799.1:27884613-27887113 GCF_040412425.1 Macrobrachium rosenbergii | reverse complement strand
ATTTTGTTATTTGTACGAGGGTTTCCTTTATTTTCGCAAAAACCAGCAAGTGATCTAAGAAGTAAATGGCAAAGTATCGACCTCAGAATCACAGCAAATCATTTATAGTTGCTAACTGAAGAAATGGCAGGAATCTCGAGACGACTTCTCTTGAACGAAGATGGCACAAGTTTCGGATGGGACAAGTGTTGTGTATTCCATTTTGGAAGACTACTCTTAATACAGTATATCTCGCTAGTAGTTGCTGTTGGGGGGTAGCTCGCAGCTTCTTTAAGTAAGCATCAAGAAACAAACTTTAGAATTCGAAGTTAGTTCGTTTTGGAGAGAGTAAAAAAAAAATTCACAGACTGTTCCTTTCACAACAGTATCTAAGATTGACGCATTTTGAAGTGATGCATGATTACCAAAGACGTTCATGGGATATGCCTTTGAAAGGTGTCACTTATATCTACCTTTATTCGAAATACAAGAGATAGCAGCCGGAAACATTCAAAACAACAGCTGAACAATTACTGACTGCAAATATGATAAATTACTTTTGTGCAAATAGTTTTGTGATGGTTAGAAAAAAACATAATGCGAAAAATCAAATTAATGCATCTTTAATATGAAAAATCAAATTACTGAACCTTTAATAATACAAAAAGTAAAACTCTTGAATCTTTAATAATACGAAAAAATAGATTACCGAACCTCTAATACTAGGGAAAATCAAATTAATGAACATTTATTAATACGAAAAATCCAATTACTGAACGTATAAAGATCTACAAGGAAAGCAAAAGTACTTTTAGGAATGCCTACAAACTCCATCGGTGACGACAAAGATCATTCACAACTAGCCCGTTAGAAAATATTTGTTCTAAGAAAAGGAACATAATCCTAAAAAAATAACATGAAAGCAAAACTTGTTAAATTGTCGACAGCTAAATCAATACAAAATCAAAACTGGCCTTATTCTTCACCTGCAATACCTGGCAATCCAATCCTTCTCTTCAAAGGAAAATAGCAGCACAAAGCTCTCAAAAGAAAGGTCCCAGTGAAATACAAAAAGAACAGAGAAATAAAAATGAAAGCATAAATGTATTTATATAAATCCCAGTGCGACACCAATCAAATCAAAGTGGCAGGTACCAGCATGGAGACCTTTCTTTATGGTATTTCTCGGTGTCTGTCTTTTCGTGTCTGTGTGACTGTGAAACAGAGAGAGAGAGAGAGAGAGAGAGAGAGAGAGAGAGAGAGAGAGAGAGAGCCTATTTCTTTCCAGTAAGTTTAAATATTTGAGTATATGTTAGGGGAAAAATATTTCACTTAATATTAAGGGTGTTGATACCATCGGATTGAAACCAAGAGAAAACCGTTTTTCAGTTTTACCTGACATGAATTATAAAACACACGAATTACAGAGAAATGTGTGCAATGCAATGAGAATGGTGAATGCAATTTACAGAGTTTATCTAAAAAAAAAATTCCTAGCTCTCAATATGAAACGAATCGCATTTAGTAGCACTACTATTTACCAGGTCACTTAAAACTAGATCTAATTTATGTGCAGTCGACCTTGTTGAAAAACCAACATTATTAACCAATTGATGTGAATCCAAACTACGCACTAAAGACGAATGTTCAATATTCAGCCACCCATAGCTTAACTTTCATTGCTACCATGTCAACCTACTCCAGGAGTTTACCTAATTCCGCTATAAAGCACATCAACCTCTGGGCAACAGGTTTTGGCAACTAATGTCTCACCCACGTCATCTTTCTCATAATAAGCATTAAAAGTTATAATTTTCTTGTCCCATTTCTCTAAAAAATTTTTTTTTGTTTTGTTTTTGGTTCACGAACTTCCATCTTGTTACATATCCAGGTCGCCTCATGATTTCTATTTCTATGAAAAAAAAAAAAAAAAATTACAGCAACATAATGAGAGGTAGATCTCGCATCAATAATTGGAATGTCTTCACGGGAAATAACAGTATCACTTTTCTTCTCAGTGGTTTTATCTGAATCCTTAAGAGATCTTATACTTAATTACCTTCTTTATATTAGGATCAGTCATCCTCCTCATTGCAGTTTCCAACAACTCCACCTTCTTCGTGAGATTATCAATCCTCGAAGTTCAGCAACTTTGGCATCTTGCCCAGCAATTTTAATACCCCGCTCAGCAATTCCTTTATCTCGCTGCTCATTTTCATTCCTCAACACAAGTATTGCATTAACACAAGTATTGCACTCAGCATTTATTTATATCCATTCACCAATGAATGCTCTTTATCAAAACCTTTAGGGCAGAGCCAATTCATTCCCTTGATGTTTGCACATTATCGAGGCCATTAAAACATTCATGACAATATCATTAATCATATTCATAAACTACAAAATCCTTAGCTTTTCCTCTATCGGGTTTGGAAGCAGGACGAATATCCATTCCCCTTTTTCAATCCTTAATGACGTATCATTGTCACGCCTATTACCTAAGAATGGTTCCCCCAAATAC
>NC_089799.1:27872113-27877113 GCF_040412425.1 Macrobrachium rosenbergii | reverse complement strand
GATTACGACTGTTTCCGAGATGTTGATGGCTGTAATATGTGTGCTTGTGTATGTGTGTGTGTGTGTGTGTGTGTGTATATATATATAAATATATATATATATATATATATATATATATATATATATATATATATATATATATATATATATATATATATACGTATATATATATGTATATATATATATACATATCTATCTATATATTATATATATATGTTTTCAGTATATATATATATATATATATATATATATATATATATATATATATATATATATATATATATATATATATATAGGTTATATTGATATTAGCATATGGTGTAAGTCAGGAGGATAGAGAGAGAAACTGCAGCAAAGTAACCTGTTAAGTACTTAACTCCTTGGTCGTTTAACATGGGAAAATGCACTAACATGATAATATTAATTTTTTGGTATAAAGTTAACAAAGATAAGAATTACAACTAAGATCCAGTTTTGCTACTGTGCATTGATGCGTGTGTTTGTATGCGTGCGTGAGAGAGAGAGAGAGAGAGAGAGAGAGAGAGAGAGAGAGAGAGAGAGAGAGAGAGAGAGAGAGAGAGAGAGAGAGAATGTATTTAGTGTAGAGTAAAAAATCATGGTGTTCATTTGCCTCTGTGTATTTCATATTAATTCTCTAATAATATTAATCCCTCTTTATCTGTTGGAAACATACTTATCATATTCAAGACATGAAGAGAAAAACGATTTCATACTGGTAAGAAAAACGTCAGCACTTACCAACTCAACCCTGAAGGTTTCTACGTCACGGAAACTCACCTGAAATATAAAGAAAAAAATCTTAATTACTCAAACTCAAGGAAAGGACCTCGTATTATGAGGTAAGGTTACACTTGACCTGGAATCAACTGGTTTATTCTTGTTGTTTTTTAATGGCAAGCTAGCTTTATGCCAGCACGGGCTCTTACTCACCGAGAAGCTAGTATATAAGCCATGCGGCCGGACATGTAGTTACAGGTGGGTTGACATGTGGGAAGCTGATCCATCGATATCTACTACTTCATGATCGATGCTAATTTTCTATCGAGTATATGAAATACGGCATGAAAGCTCCGTGGATTTTCGCTATTTTTTCGACTTTTTCTCCTGCGATAAATATTTCATCTTTCCCCGCTATCTACGACTCGCCAGGACTCGCTACAGTCGTTCTTTCTCTCTCACTGACGGATACCTTGGGGTTTAAAGAGGTTTGCAGCCTCGCCTATTAACCTTTCATTTCACTCACACCACTTCACTGTCATAATCATAGATCATAATAAAGAGAACCATGTTCATATCCTTAATCTCACCTAGTCATTAAAGAATGACTTACGGGCTGCTCTATAAGCAAGAGCCCGTCCTGGCACAAAGCCAGCTTAATCAAAAACAACAAAAACTGGAAGCTGATGACCCAGAGTCAACTGATTCCTGTGACGCACAGGCACGTGTCTGGAAGTGCCAAGCCTTCCATTATGGCTGAGAGAGAAGAGAGTTAATATGCTGAATGTAAAAGGCTCATTTATCACTGCTGCAGGCGTAGGAGACAGATAGATAAAATATAGCTGCGTTAACGCAAAGAAGTGTTTGAACCTTTGATATTTTAACTACCACCTGAGGCTTCATTCATCCAGTGTCTGTAAATGCAAAACTTTTTATAATGAAAATATTACTACGTTATTTTTATAATTTATGAATACACTTTTAATATAGGCTATTGCTATGATTTGTTTACTACTGTACAAAATTCATTATAGTGTAAAGGAACACTCTGAGACACAACAACTAGTTTCTGTACTAGAAAACTCTTCATTTAATATTTTGGGAATCTACATCATTCATAATATATATAATTAAATTACGAACATTATACTATAACAACACAAATTTATAGTATGGTATTAAAGATACTCTAATAGTATCGTTTCATTTTATTGAAATGACATTAATTTGGTATGAGGCAGGTTAAAAGGGCCTGAAATGAATTCAACTGTTATAAAACCCTCCAAAATCAAACAGCATTGCGATCAGATTTTGAGACGACAATAAAATATCATTTCACCGAGTTGCAAACGAGTTAAAACCATTGACTTAAACACACGAAAATGGCGAATGGAATAGATTCTATTAGGTATATAAATAAAACATAAGAATAATTTTCCCCGAGAGGAGAAAGGCAATGGAGTCAAAACGTACCACCAACAAATACAGGCGATATGTCGTTCCGGGTTTGAGCCAAGCGACCTTAAGCATTATGAAAAGTCAATAATTTCTCCATCCTATCGACGATGGCATCAGGACCCCCTAAGCCCCTCTTTGTCACAAAGGGGACCCATGCTGCACACACTATCATTTTCACACACAGGTGAAATGCCGGGCGATACGACGACCCCCACGGGTGAGTGAGCAGAACCCAAGAAGAAAGGAACGATTGAAGGAAGGTAACATTCTTATCAGCGTTCATGTTCCCAACTTATAACTGGACGTTACTACCGGAAAAGAGTGTTATTTTCCGGAGAAAACCGGAGGTGGAATGTTCCTGATCCTGGAAATTAAATGTCATGGAAGATCTGAATGACTGTGTCAACGGAGGATAGTACGTGATCGCGAGTCATTTTCCTTCGGTTATTATACAGCCGTTGCCTTATTTATCCTTTGGTCGAAAAATGAGAGTGCAATCAGGACGAGAAATACGACGTGCTGCATCATGTGAGGTATTGCATGCAAAGAAAGAAAGGAACAAACTCACATTCAATTTAAACCTGTTTATTCACGTATAATCCAAGTATATGGAAAATACGTTTAGTATCATTGTATGTATGTATGTATGTATGTATGTATGTATATGTATGTACATACATACATACATACATACATACATATATGTGTGTGTGTATAAATATATATATACATATAATACACATATACACACATATACATATATATACATATGTATAATACTAGTTCTTAATCTGTGCAACCCTCGAAATCACCGATGCCCATACAAGTGGCCTACCAAATGCTTCATTGTAAATCTACTTCACTGACGTTGCTTATAGTACACAATCATGTAATCCAATTATATTTGTTTAGTGAATTCATTTGATAATCAGTTAAAGAACAAAAAAAACACCTTTCAGACGGTTCCAGGATCATGTAGTTTTCTGCTAAATATTTTTCCGTCTGGCTCCATTCGCTTTCTAAAAACATGCTCCTACAGTGACTTACTCGACCTTTGAAGATGATAAATCATTCGAAAGCCGTCCACCGATGACAGCTCTATAACTAGTACAGAAGAATGACGGAGTAATATAAAGTGGCTGGAAAAACGAGCGCCTAATTGCATGTCAACCATGAGCATTCCATTAGCATTCCGCTAACATTTTCTCTTTATCTCAAACGAGAATAAAGAAGCAGAGTGCTCTATTTTTTGCAGTAAAAGCTGCGCGCTTGTAGCATGACAAATTTGGCCAACTTCATCTAAAGGCAAATTTACCGTGGCATTACCGAGAGCAAATGCTTTCAGACCTTTGCTTTGGCATCATGTACTGAAACAATGAGGTTACCTGACTATTGTGAACCGGCTGTTTAGCCCCAGCCAATGACATCTCAACTGAATGGGAGGTTTAGAAACAGTGGGAAAGAACAGGGGGTAAAGCAGATCAATATGGTATTTCGTGACTACCTAGGCATTTATGTACTGAGGCTCTTGATGATCTTCGTTAACTGAATATTATTTTTATCTTACATGGACGAATCTGTGAGGTAGGGCGCTACCAGCCGAAGTATATCTAAATGATAATTAGATATTTTCATTGGAAATATTTTTAAAAATGGGGATGAGAATGTCTATAAATTTAAAGTAAAGCACTATATACAAATGTATATTCGGCTAAAAATGCAGATATCCTGAGACTGGCTGTAGCAACAATGATATAACTGACACACTTGTGCGATTTACTTCTCTGATGTGGCTCGTACCACCTTCATTGCATTATAAAGTTTTTTTGTAAGTAACACAAACGTGTATTTAATGGGAATGAACCATTATTTTCTTCTGTAAACACCACTTCTTATAGCCATTTGTTACATCATGGCTATAAGAAGTGGTGTTTACAGAAGAAAACAATGGTTCATTCCCACTAAATACACGCTTGTGTGACCTTCATCTTCCCCAGAAAAAAACTTTATAATGCAATGAAGGTGGTACAAGCCACGTCAGAGAAGTAAATCGCATAAGTGTGTCAGTTATATCATTGGCTGCTACAGCCAGTCTCAGAATATCTGCATTTTTAGCCGAATATACATTAAATGTATAGTGCTTAACTTTTAATTTACAGACAACATTCTTCCCATTTTTTAAAATATTTCCAGTGAAAATATCTAATTATCATTTAGATATACTTCGGCTGGTAGCGCCCTACGTCACAGATTCGTCCATGTAAGATAAAAAAAATAGAGAAAAATAGCGTTGGATTTAAGCCACTTATAGCTGCAAAGCCTCTCGGGCACCTAGTGTCTGGTTTACCAACATCCCGGTCCAGCAACTTTCCTCCAGGAGTGAACATTATTGCCCTCACGCACAATCATTCTCGAATCTCTGCAATTGAAATCCTGCCTGTCTCAAATCCGGGTAAAAGAGGAGGGTTTCCTAGCAGCACGGTGAATGTTGCAGCCTAGTGAAACTGCAAGCTTTATAGAAATAACAGTAGTATAGTGGGAGTGGGTGCGACAGGCTTCTAGTTATGAAGTGGTCGCGATCCAACGACCGGGTGACAAAGGAATGACCATTACTCTAACAAGGGGTCAGTATCGTAACTCACTATATTACACAACTATGTTAAAAAAAAACGCGCGTGATGCAAATCATGATGAATATAACACAACTTCCTAAAACGATTCTGTTATAAAACCCTAATAGGTGGTTAGGCGAGTTGTCAAAAACTCATACATACGTATATGTAAATGGTGTACATGTTATATAT
>NC_089799.1:27852113-27869613 GCF_040412425.1 Macrobrachium rosenbergii | reverse complement strand
AATTCTTTTTGTATAAGCCGCTAGTAACCATAGCCTTGGCCTTCTTTAATCTAATTGTATAGTCTTATAAGAAATGAAATATTCAACTACATCTACTAACATGAAATTAGTCTTATAAATTTTGCTAGTAGGTACGATAATAATGTTACTCTTGCAAATAACAACTTCCGAAACATGATCAGTATGGTAACTCTCTCTCTCTCTCTCTCTCTCTCTCTCTCTCTCTCTCTCTCTCTCTATCTCTATATATATATATATATATATATATATATATATATATATATATATATATATATATATATATATATATATATATATATATATATATAATATATATATATAATACATATGTATGTATATGTATATGGATGAGAATATCAGCAAAATGGTTCCTATATCAAAACCATTACAACAATCAATAATAATTGTCAGTCTGACCATAATCACTAAGGTTTCTTTTACAAATGTTGACAATTCTGGAATGATTGCACAATCAAGTATTACAAAACTAATATAAATGCATACATGGAAGAAATTATGTTTTTGTCAGATAGGTAAAAAGCTAATTAAAAATACTCCTGAACTTTTTAATATGCTTTTATATGTAAAAACCGAATTAGGTTCAAGCTAAATTCTTGTCTTGGTAAGAAATCTAGTTATAATTATTATAAATGCATCTACGTGGTCCGGTACTGAAAAAATTTTACCTTAATGACTTCAGGTGTGACAATTTTATTCATACATGCTGGAAATGATACCGTATATGTAGAATTTTCCATTAAGATTTACGATTATTTTCTTGTTAGTCGTACATAGAATCTCATATTAAAGTGAAATATGGCATCCAAAATTAAAAGACGGTAATTTATTCAAATACTGACACCTAGCAAACCCTTAATTAAGAGATCGTTTACTAAATGAATAGCTAGTTGCTCTCTTTAAACCTCAGAGAGAGAGAGAGAGAGAGAGAGAGAGAGAGAGAGAGAGAGAGAGAGAGAGAGAGAGAGAATAAATTGTGAAAAGCTGAGGAAAAAATAAAATTTATATTAATGTAAATGTATCCACTCTAATGTATATACGAAATCGTCGTCATACTTTCTAGACATAATATGCACGATATGACGGTCATGGTTAGTAATCTCTTAACATAATCTTATAGACAACAAAACTTCGACGTCACACCACCTCTTGACCCTTAAGGGGAAGAAAAGGTGTGTGATAGTGCACTGTGTGAAGCCCCTTAACTCTTCTTACCTGGATATTTCACCCTTATCTGCATACCTGTCCTTTCCCTAGATATCTGTCTCTGCCCTTTCTCCCCACCCTTCTGTTTTTACCAGAATCCTCCGCCGTTATTTGCTATCTCCCTTTCCCACGTTTATCCTTTTCCTCTCCCACAAAATGTACGCCATTTTTCTCCTAATGTATTCTTTTGTTTCCCGTTGTCCTTTTTCGCTTTCGTTTCCACACACCTTTTATTCTAGTTAATTGGTTTCATTAGTCTTTCTCTGGGACCTCCCTTTCTTTCATATATAAATAAGACTCATGTGACACTGTATTTTTGGAAAAGTTATTTTTACCTCTCTCTCTCTCTCTCTCTAATACATATATTTAACATCTACGTGTATGTATGTATATATATATATATATATATATATATATATATATATATATATATATATATATATATATATATATATATATATATATATACGTATATATGTTTACATATATATATATATAATGTATATATTTATACATACACACACATATACATATATATATATATATATATATATATATAAAATACATATATACACACATATTTATTTATACATATATGTATGTACGTGTGTTTGTGGGCGCGTGTGTGTGGTACAGAAGAGATAGTCGCTGATTCCACAGATATATTTTGATATGTTGAGAGAGAGAGAGAGAGAGAGAGAGAGAGAGAGAGAGAGAGAGAGAGAGAGAGAGAGAGAGAGAGAGCCTTTAGAAGATGCAAAGGTACATGATGTTTTGAAGAAAAGCCATTCAGGTCCTCTTAACTTGGACATTTCACCTTTCTTGGGCATTTATGCTTTTTTATGGATATCTTTATCTTTATCCTTGACGTAGATACCCTTCTTTACCCTGCATATCTCTGGCGTTTCCCTACGTATTTCAGTCCTTTCTCAGGATTTTCAGCCCTCTCTCTCTCTCTCTCTCTCTCTCTCTCTCTCTCTCTCTCTCTCTCTCTCTCAAAACTGGGAATAAACAAAATTCATCCAGCTGTATCTGTGAGTTGCAAGGCCAGATTAGCGGAGGGCGCTTGTAACGTCAGGAAATCTGTAGGGACAGGTGTAAGAGTGCAGTTGTTAGTCAAACGACTATAGGTAGAATTGTGTTGTGGAGGACAACAGCGTAACAGCACAACTTCACAATCAATTATAAGGCCCTAGGAGGCATAGGGCTGGTTAAATCTAAGCAACAACACTAAATGCGTAATGGTTAAAGAGAAGAAGTGTTAGAAGTGTAATATGAAAGGAGACAAACGCAATTGCGGAGATAGACGTGAACACAACAAATAAGGAAGGAGAAAACAGTATAACAGGACATCTTCAAAGTCAATTATGGGCTCCTATGAAGCATATAGCTGATTCCATCTGAGCAACAACCGCAAACGTATTATAATCTACAAGAAGAAGAGTTGGAAACGTGGTATGAAAGGAGACAAATGCAACTGATACGAAAGACGTGAACACAACAAATAGGAAAAGAAGGATAAATACAATTGCAGACAGATAAACACCAGTTCTCGATTTTCCAATAAAATCCTTACAAAGTTAGGACAGGAAATGAAATGAAGAATCTCCCCTTTCCAAGGACGGGTTTCGAACCAGGACAGGAGAGGAGGCAGAGTCCATCGGTAACCGCAACTTCGGTCGAACTGCCGCGGAGCCAAGATAAATTTCTCTTTTTATTTCCGATTCGGATTCACAAAGAGTTTCAGCGGAAGCAGTACTTAAAAATAATCGACAGTTGAAATTGAGAGGTTGAGGTCATTGTGTAGCAGGGCTATTGACTATTTCCATTTATCTCTTTATACATACATACATACATGCATACACACACACATATATATATACATTATATATATATATATATATATATATATATATATATATATGTGTGTGTGTGTATATACATATATGTATAATATATATGTATATATAATATATATGTATATATACATAGAGAGAGAGAGAGAGAGAGAGAGAGAGAGAGAGAGAGAGTTTGTGTTTGTGTGTGACTCTTTGCAGCTTTACGCATATACCATCCAATTTACACTCCAAACGCTCTCTCTCTCTCTCTCTCTCTCTCTCTCTCTCTCTCTCTCTAATAACCTCTTCCCCTTCAGGACTCCTTGCCTCTGACAGGTGATGCTCGAACAAAGACCGCCCTCCGAATCCCATAAGGGTCCAACTCCGAAAACAAACGAATCCTTATCATCTACAGATAACAGTTTAAAAGCTGCCCTCCCGACCACTGTTCGAGAGAGCTCTGATTTCAGGAAGGTCGTGTTATCCCCTTGTTATCTCGGGGAAACTAATAACCTCATTCGAAGAGCTGGTGCTCTTTAATCATTTATTTTACCTAATTGCTACATCTGGTACTTCTAGTGCCTCTGCTGCAAGTCTTCCTAAAACGACTAAGTATGAGAGGAATTATAATATTCATATGATTAAAATTTTAACAAGAATTTAATTATGTATGATACTTCACTGATAATACACTTCCCACTAGTTGTCATTTGCTTTTAATCAATATATTTTTGCAAAACTTAGTCTAACACTTGGTTTCATCATCTAGATGTGCCCTTTCTATGACAGTATTTAGTAAGTAAACACACTTACAAACGGTCTGTTCTGCAATCCCAACTATCCATAATTTCTGCTTCTTAATGAACTGGTTCTAGTTTAGGTCTAGTATACAATGAGAACTAGAGTACACAAAAAAGAAAAATTACCTTCCTTATTTCTTTGGTTTCCGGCTACTCTTCCTAAAGTTCCCAATTTTACTTTTATGTGAGGCCAATTAAAAATTCTATAATAATTCTAAACTATCATGCCCTTAGCACTGGATCGGGGACTGTCTCCATACTGTTACTTCTCAAGTCTCTTACCTTTTCTTTCAATTTCCCCTGTTTTTCATGTCCCTTACTATTGTACAAACACGGTAGCCTCCACATGCAAAGGCGCTGTCCCTTATTTTCATTTGATGGCAATACGGTCGTATTCAGGGAGGTGAGACAAATGCAGACACGCTTTTGATTTCTCACCGTTCAAAACCTCCTCGAAACAACACTTGTAACCGAATGGGGCTACTAGGACGGTTATACTTGTATTAAATTACAATTGGCATCCCTGTTGTTTCCTTTAAAAAATTTTACACCCACAGATTGTTTAGGTGGCATCAACTTCTCTCGTCTACAGATCTTCTGATAATCAATTCGATTTCCCCTGCTTATGAAATTTTATCTATATTTTCAATGATCAGTTCATTTAACACACTCTCTCTCTCTCTCTCTCTCTCTCTCTCTCTCTCTCTCTCTCTCTCTGTATCACTGGTCCTAATTTTAGTCATTGTCTTCGGAAGCTGCACAACAGCGCACCGCCACCTATCCATCGCCTGTGTGACATGCACCAGGCTTTGCTTTGCCATTCGCGCCGTGAGTGGATGTAAACACAATCCTCTGTTGCTTTGATTATTTCGCTGCAATTCCAGGTTACCAGCGTACAATAGCCTCCTTCTACGCGGGAGGTTCGGTAGTTCAATAATAACAACAGCCCTTCGCAGCTGTTCTACTGCATTTAGTGAAACATGGAAAGCAATGTCCGTAGAGTAATCGACCACATATTGCACTGGTATATAACGCTTCAAATGTAAGGCTATTCCTAACACTGAAGGAACTATAAAGAGCTGAGGAACTAAACACATTATAGACACAGGTACTTACATATATGTACTCATACACATCCATGCATACAGATAACCATATATACATATGCCTTACAAATATTCTTGTCACCTACCATTTGTCCATATATCACCAGTGATCAGGAATACAGAAGTATTATTCAATATATATATATATATATATATATATATATATATATATATATATATATATATATATATATATATATATATATATGTGTGTGTGTGTGTGTGTGTGTGTGTGTGTGTGTGTGTGTGTGTGTGTGTGTGTGTGTGTAAATTTATGTATATTCATTACCTATTAATTTAGCTCATATTATATGTTTTGTGGAATTCATAGTTGTTAAGACAGATGGCAAAGTGTAAACTACTGATGACTGAATATTAAGAAGCGTATATGAATTATAATCGATATTGCTATCATCCACACCAAACAATTAAAAAATGTGACTCAAAGGTGGATAATTATAAGTTCCGTTAAGGATCGCATGAGCCTCATACCTTCTGTTGTGTTTGTCAATATAACACGAGAGACGGTTCCTGGTTACAGTGAAACTGGACATTAAAGGGTAACTGATGTATGATTAATGAATGTAAATTAATTATGCACTTATGGAAATGAAATTCCCAGCTGAACATGTAAATTCCTATTCCATATTGTTTTATCATTTGGTTCACCTTGTTTTACATAACCACAGATAAAGCCAGGTTCTTATCATAGAAGGATCTCAGGTTCATCTTCCTTATGCTAATGAATGTGTTTGGAAGACTAGTGCTATGTGCACAAAAGCTCATGAGTTTGAAGGAACAAGGGGCACGCATTTTCATCCCGAAATCCTAACAGAGGAATCACGCCTTCTGGAGATACCTTATAGGGCCATATTCTGATAATACTCATCATGCTTATGTTAACATATACCATTTATCATGTATATGATAACTTGTAGACTGTAGTAGGTCATGAGGCACTGGAAAAGCTAACATATAACGTTATATTGATTAATACTCAGACTTTTAGATAGGCACACACGTATACAAATGCGACACATATACTTCCCTTATCGATCTATACACTTATCTATGTATCTATCTACTGTACATGTGTGAATATATATATATATATATATATATATATATATATATATATATATATATATATATATATATATATATATATATATATATATATATATATATATATATATGCAAATACAAATGTCCGTGCACATGAAAATTCCCAGTGGATTAATGTGTTCCTTACAAAAAAAAGGAAAAAGATCTTTATCATCCCAATAGCACTTCAACGACCTCAATCAAGGACCCAATGTTCTCCGCAACTGCCATTTCTGCAAATTACAGTTTCATGCCAATGAGATTACCAACAAGGTCTTAATAAATTGGGTATATATGTCCTATTCTCTTACTCAAATGTATGAAGAAGTGGATGCATGACGGTTCTGAGCAAAACTATTTGTCTTCCAACTTTATCATTCTTTCTTTCCTTATCTGAATTACAATAAAGACACATACATAAAATAAATAATGGTGTTAGTATGCCTCTCTCTCTCTCTCTCTCTCTCTCTCTCTCTCTCTCTCTCTCTCTCTCTCTCTCTCTCTCTCTCTCCACAGAAATAAACTTCGGTTTACACGCAAACAACTAAACTTTCAGTATACTTAAGAACAATTTTCACTTAACAACCTGCAAGCACATAGGTTTTGAGGTTCTGTTTACATCTTTAACAAAATAATTAAGCATTATATAATATAATAACTTTTTCAAATAACTTTAAGGGGCCAAAACACCAAAATATGGACATATCAAAATATTTTTTTGAAAACCTACACAGAATTTAATTAATAACAACATTATTAATTTATCTACTAAAACGAACAAAATCATCTCAGTTTGCACCAGACGTTGTTATGACGATTGTCGTTACCTTACATAATATGCTACAAAATCATAAAAGGTCCAATTAGCGTTCATTCTGTAGAATGCGCTATCAAATTTGGCAATTAGAATAACTTTTGTAACAAGAGTTTAGGAGCATATCCGGTATCTATTTTCAGTGACAAAGTCAATAATGGTTTTTGGATTACGCTCTTAAGAGAAAGCCAATGACTGTTTAATCTTTTTTTATAATTAGCCAAATTAGAAATGTTTCATGAGCAAACATAAAAAATGATGACATCAAAACAAGACAAATTAATTTCGTGAGAGTAATTTTCTAGAGTAATGAGTTAAATAACAAAACAAGACAAATTAATTTTGTGGGTCAGTAATTGTCTATAAGAATTAGTGAATAACAAAACAGGACAAATTAATTTTGTGAGTCAGCAACTGTCTGGAGTAATGCGTTAAATACCGAAAGAAAAACAAACTATTTATTCAAACCAACATTCTTTGCCGTGAGATGAATAACTCATAAAGCCAACGAAAGTGATACCCCTAATTACACATCAAATGAATAGAACTAAGGATAAATTCCCAGGTGATTTTTAAATAACCACACATTATGACTGAATAACAAACTTGAAGAAAACGAACTCTAATACATTTTAAAAACAATTTAAGTCAGTAATTATACGAAATGAAAACACTCGTATGATATAATATGAAGTCCTTAAATGTACCAGTAAAAACAAAAGAAACGCCAGAGTTCTTAATTAGCATATAAATCAGGGACGTGGAAAACATCGTGATAGTTTTTATTCTGTTCGTAATAAAAAATTGGAAGGTCGATCAAGTCTAATCAACGTAACACCTATATCAACCACAGATTTAGCACCAGAAAAAACTGCAAATGAATCTAGTTAATTAATTAATCTCTTTGTCTACCTCTCGCCAAAGAGTTGGATGCGTCTGCATATTTTACATTTACAAGAAAATTAGTTTCATCAGTGAATACAAAACCATATTCCAGGTAATTGGTACTGAAAACCTGATGTTTAAAATGTACTCTACGTATGCAGTGTGTAGCCATACACACACACACACACACACACACACACACACACACACACACACACACACACACATATATATATATATATATATATATATATATATATATATATATATATATATATATATATATATATATATATATATTATATATATTATACTGAAAAACCTGATGTTTAAAATGTACTCTACGTATGCAGTGTGTAGCCATACATTTATATATATATTATATATATATATATATATATATATATATATATATATATATATATATGTGTGTGTGTGTGTGTGTGTGTGTGTGTGTGTGTGTGTGTGTGTATGGGCGCCTGTGTGTCTTTGTGTGTGCGTGCGTGTCGCGAAGGGAAAATAAAAACATTCTCGGCGCTCTGCGAACTTTGAAAACCACTACAAGGCTAAGGGAATAGTGTTTTCTAACCAATACACTTAGTAAGAAAGAATACAGTATTTAGTGCAAGAATAGGTGTAATTTGTAGAGAGATAAGCACGATATTAACAACTATTGCAGATATCAAAACAGGATAGAATTACGAATCACGCTATAAGGGGAATTACGGAAGTTCCATACGAAGATGAAATAATGAAGAAAGGAAGATGTAGCTGGCAGGACATGTCATGTGAACAGTCACTCGGAGAACTGGACACAACTATGTCAACTGGGGTCCTGTGCGCATCAGAAAAGTTGGAAGATCCAAACCTACTTGGATAAGAAACTATGCGAAGGGAGGCTGAAGACGAATGGAGATTTGTGGAAGATATAGCACAGGAACATTATGAGTGGTGGAATTTCCCAGTAGGTTCTTTGCAAAATGCAACTCTAGATGCGCTGGTAGTGATGATGACTCAATCTCTCTCTCTCTCTCTCTCTCTCTCTCTCTCTCTCTCATATATATACAGTATATATATATATATATATATATATATATATATATATATATATATATATATATATATATATATATATATATATATATATATATATATATATATGGGGGTGTTTTGAAATTAGAGACCCCCTCCCCTCCACAGACAAATGGAAAGTTATGAAGTTTTCTGCTATAGCCTATCTCCAAGTACATTATTTTAAGTTTCCATTAAGCTATTTTATTAGATTAGCTAATACACAGAGATCCGGCTTATACTTACAATATAATATTTAATCCCTTCTAATGAGAATTGAATTGGTTGACTCCCTCAGCAAAGGTATGGACCCCACCGGGATTAAAGTGCAAGCTTTGATTGATTGTTCAATCTCACATCTTACTACCCTCCATGAGTCGTTGTGCAAAGGCAATTCTCAACATATTACGCAGTTTTTAACAGTACTTGATACCAGATAGACTAGGCTTCTTATAGCTTCGGAGATTAGAGAATCAGTGCCGCATGCTTTATGTCTTTTGTTCTAACATGTAGAATATTATTCTTTTGCCAAGACATTAGTAGATTTCAAGGAATATGTGGTGGTTTTCCATTTTTTCCTGGCAATGCTATGTATGATTAAGATCAGCGGCAGATGAAATCCTGCTTTTCAGAGTAATGAACTAACACTACCGGGTGTTTCGAAATTTGAGGCCCCCCACCTCCCCCCTCCACAGAACAAATGGAAAGTTATGAAGTTTTCTGCTATAGCCTATCTCCAAGTGCATTATTTTAAGTTTCTATTAACCTATTTTTCATTTTACATTTCTTGTACTTTCAGACTGAGTGACGGAGTTAGATGCAGCGATGGCTAACCACTCGGAGGAAATCAGATGGACTGACCGAATCCGGGCTATAACCTTCAGAGAGGCCAGGGATCGTGGCGCATCCTTCATTTCACGTTCCTGGATACCTAAATGCATTAAAAGAGATGAATCCTTTGTTAAAAGAAACTGCAACAAAAATCCATATGACTGTCATCACGAAAAGAGTGAAAATCTTGAAAGGCCTGAAGTCCTTACTAAGGAGTCAAAAGACATCATAGCTGAGGCAGTGGGTAGACCAAAAAAGTCTTTACGTAAATTGGCGCTTGAACTAGAAACAAAAAGGGGAAAGAAGAGAGGTTATAGTGCTGTCTATCGTGAGTTGAAAAAATCTGGTATCAAGCCATTTCATGTTATCACCAAGCCCAACATCATTCAGCAACAGAGAGAAGACCGTGCATGGTTTTGTGGTTCATTTCTTAAAGATTGGGATGAAGCTGACTTTCTCCATGTTGCCACATCAGATGAATTCTTCATTTCCACAGTCAGGAAGCCAAATCATAAAAATGACATCATTTGGGCTGCAAAGTTGGATGATATCAGTGATGACGTGCGCTATCGCCAAGTTGTGAAATTTCCTGAATGTTTGGGAATTTTTCTCTGTTTCAAAGCCAAACGGTTAATGTGGATCATCAAAGGAAAAGGACAGTAAGGGAATGGCAAATACTTCAGAGAAACTGTGCTTACTGGTGGAGTATTTCCTTACTCAAAGATCCTGAAAATGTGTTATCTGTTGAAGAAGTCACATTTTTGCATGATAAGGCACCATGTTTCGAGGCTCTTCAGGCACAGGAACTACTTCAAAACAGTGGTATCGATTTCTTCTCGTCAAGTGAATTTCCAGGGAGCTCCCCTGACATTAATGTGTGTGAAAACATTGGTAGTATCTTAAAGGATCGTGTTGAAGCGCACACAGTTTAGCTGTGATGGTACACCAACCCTCGACGACCTGCGAAGGGAGGTGACCAAAGTGCTCAAAGAAATGGAGTTTGAGTCTCAGCTTTTTTGCGATTTGCTGAAATCATATCCCTAAAGAATGCAGGCTGTGGTACAGGCAGATGGAGGCCACACAAAATATCAAATACTCAGAGAGAAACTTAAATAAATACCTGTTCTGAATTACTTTTGTTTTTGTCCATATCAATTTTGGTTTATGCTGTAGAGGGGGGTGGGGCTCTAATTTCGAAACACCCTGTATGTATGTATATACGCATGTATGCAGACTTATGTATATATGTATATATATATATATATATATATATATATATATATATATATATATATATATATATATATATATATATATATATACCTTCATGGTAAACAATCTAGGCTTAAATTCCAAGGTGCAGCGAAGTTATCTAGACATGTTTCCGTTAAATCAATGACAAAATGCCTCTGTTAATCGAAGCAATGATATTGTACTTTCTAGCTAATGGACTGTAATGGACACAGGATGGGTAGATAAGGACAAGGGCATTGCAGTCGCAGGCAGACAGTTGCTGAAAAGGTTAGCGCAGCATTTCGTGGAACGACGACTTCTATTGCAAAAGATATTATAGGTGATGTTAAAACACGCCCTTTAAGAATAAATTATGCAGAGATAAAGAGGGATCTCAAACGAGAGGACTAGGCAGATTAATTTACGAGCGATCATGGAGGCAATTAACTGGTGTTGAAGTTCATGAGAGTCTTAATATCAGAGAGAGAGAGAGAGAGAGAGAGAGAGAGAGAGAGAGAGAGAGAGAGAGAGAGAGAGAGAGAGAGAGAGAGACGGTGCCACCAATGAATACTTGACTCATAAAACAAAGGTAGTAGGGATGCAAAGGATAATAGTAAAAATAATGGCAAGCATTATTATCTTTAGCCGTGTTGGTATAGTAGCATTCAAGCTGGAACCTTTGTTCGAAAACCAAAATAGTACAGGCCTTAGGTCCCCAACAGGCAGAGCTGCCCAGTACGGCAGAAACATAAAAGATAAAAAAGAAAAACAAATAAGACATATCAACAAACTTTTAAGTGAGACTCATATGAGTCTGCTTAATCACATAAAAAATGTACAGACCTGCATGACAATACTGACAATATAAAATTTCCAAAGAAAGCTGAACTGTCCTGTGTGACTGGGTTCAGTGCAGAACATAAAATTATGGCCACTGAGAACAATGTTTGTCGTACAAAAATGTGCCATATTCATCAAACACCATAATTAAGAATACAAAGAAGAGACATAAAACGGGTGTTGACACCTTTAACAATCATCTCAGTGAGTCACAGAATTTTTTTTCAAGCTACTACAACCCAGATATTAGGATACTGCGTGATTCATACAAATGAATTCGGAAACAGAGGATGACAAAGGCAATGCAGCTACAAAATTCCCTTACCCTCGGAAGTCAGGTATTGAGGGAGAGTACTATAGTCGACGCATTAATAATCTCACTCGGCCACTCCCCCTTCCCCCGGCACCGTAGATAATGCATGACATTATCGTACCACACTCTCTGACGATATCAGTCGAGGTCGTTCATTCAATAACTAAAGGAGGCTCTAGAGCCTGAAATTAGTACTTATTTTTTTACAACTGTTCTATCAACATATTTTTGAAGTTGCCTCTTCACAACAACACAAATAGTAATTCTCTCTCTCTCTCTCTCTCTCTCTGTGTAACTCGCTCATCCCAGGGAGTGGTAGTCCCCAGAGGGCAGCAGCCCCCACCCTCCACCCATCCGGAGATGATGGGTAGAGGGGTACGGCTCACGATAAGGACAGCGCTGCCAGCTGTATGAGTAATATCGTGAAAGAGGGGAGGGGGGTTAGGCTGGGGTGGCGGGGCGGGCTAGGGAGGATGTGGGTGTGGCCGAGTGATATTCTTAAAATGCGTAGACTTTTTTTGTGTTGATAAGAAATTACGTCAGTAAACAAGAGATACTGAAACACTGTCCCCCAAAAGTCACAAAACCTGATGCGAGATCACTCGCTGATGAGATCAAATTATTCACCTTCATCTTTTTCTATTATTAAAAATAAACAAGTTCCATCATTTCCTTAATCCTGAATACATGAAAAGTAAATGAAATAAAATTATATAAATGAAAATAAATGAAAAGTGACCTAAAAGATATGCTGCAGTTACCTCATAAGCAAACATAAGAAATTTAAAAATTTCTGTTTTCAGGCATTAATACATATTGTTAAGAAAAATCTTTTGATTACATAACAACAGTTATGGGTTTTGAAGGCATTCAATAGCAACACCACTAAGCTCCAATTTTTGTAAGCATGGTCAATAAGCTTATGATGTAATAACCAGGAACCTCTCTGGAGCACTCTTATAGTTTGGAAATTTCTCTGAAATATCATTATCCACTACAAAAGAAATGGGAATAAAATAGTCCCTTCTCTGTGAAGGCAGTATACTGTATGTCAATGGGAAGAAATTCTTCTGAGCAAAAATAATAACTGATATTTATTTATACCTGTATATATATATATATATATATATATATATATATATATATATATATATATATATATATATATATATATATATATAATATATATATATATATATATATATATATATATATATATTTATTTATACATATATATACATATATATACATACACATGTATATATATACATATGCAGATACTTTGAAAAATACATACACATTCAATCCCATTCACCTACAAAAAACAGTCAAGTTTTTCTTTCACATAAACCCTAATTAAAAGAGGTGAGCAATTATGTGTCGGCTCTTAAAGTTTTGTTTTGTTTGAAATGCCTGGTTGGCTGCGAGTTTCAGGCACAACAACTACCATGGCACCCCGTCTTGGTTTACAGAATAAACTTGAAATGGAACAAGGCACAAACAGGAGGATTTGCTACAGAAGCTTCCTACTGGTTCCCTATTACGCAGGTCACAAGCAGTATTAATAGTCTCCTGGGGATTAAATGCCCTGGGCTACCTGAGGGCAGAAGGGAAATTATAAAATACTTCTAACTGAAATCGAGAAAGCTGTTTGGAGAATTTTCCACTGAGAATGTTTAATCGTCAATGCTGAACATATTAAATTTTTAATATTACCTCGTTTGTAAAAAGGAAAATAATAACGTGCAAGGATGATATCCTCTTTTGTCTGGTACAATAGCGACCAAGTTTCACTTAATGTAGAAGATCCTCGGGATCAGTTAGAGCAGTTAATGCAGAAGTTTAGAAGTATGGGAAATTGAGAAAAATTATGTACAACAGAAAATAATATGAACACACACACACACACACACACACACACACATATATATATATATATATATATATATATATATATATATATATATATATATATATATATATATATATTGTATATATATATTTTATAGTAATAGCAGTTATTGTAAATATATTTAGTTATAGCAACAATGCCGCTTTCGATATTAACACATCAAAAGCGCTTACAAAATATCCCAATAAAATGAAAAAGAAAGAAGCACGTAAAACCATCAAAACCAAATTCATGTCCAGTCTAAAAACAACTCCAAATACAAATGGCAGAGCCCCACTAACAATGCATATTGGAAATGAATAAAACTTGAGTGCCTTACGTATTCATGACCTGAGTGGCTTTCACCAATAGCTCGTAAAACATTCTCGAATTCATGAACAATAATGCATGATTCAAATTGGATCTGAGAGCTCAATACTCTCATGATGAGAACTGAAAATTAAGTGAACGTCAAGATATTCGAGACATTCACAACAACGCAGGCAGACTGGCTACTGAGAGAGAGAGAGAGAGAGAGAGAGAGAGAGAGAGAGAGAGAGAGAGAGAGAGAGACTGTGTCGAGCCAAAATGTTGTGAATGTTGTATGCAGCTTATATGTGAATACCGAGTCTAACATACACAGTAAAGCAAGCAAAGGTCAGACGTTATCAACATATAAGCTTCTGAAAGTCTATAATAATATAAGTCGGATATGTTCAAACAAAACAAGTGTGAATAAGAAACATATAAAAAAAAAACACTCTGAAAGGTCCTACTCAGCTCCTGTGAACATAATGGAGTCAGTGTCAAAGATTAAAAATTGGTCGTTGAAATTACAGGAGTATAATACAGTTATTTATAGTAACAGCTGCGCAATTTATTTCTCATTGTGTGTGATGGGTAATTATCCTGTCAACTATGCGCCAATCTATCGACCCAGTGCTTTGTAGGTCTCTCTCTCTCTCTCTCTCTCTCTCTCTCTCTCTCTCTCTCTCTCTCTCTCCTTCCTGCTAAGGCTTGATATTTATAATTACGTTTCACAGCCTTTGGTCACCATTACCTGTGCAACTTAAGCTGCCTCAAAACATCCATGCATAATTCAATAATATGCCAAGCTTGTACCACATAATAAAATTTATGCATTTCTCACATATTCAACTCTCCTTATCCCAGTATGTAGACCTAACGTCTCGACTAGTAATGCTCACAATTTCTATTCAGTGATATTCTGTGACCAGGGACATGCTGCGGCCCTTACTTCTTCAGACAGTCAACTCCTTTTTCGAACACGCCAGATGTCCCATTGTCATCATTCCTTCATCCAGAATGTCATACAGTTCATATTTTCGTAGTCATTTATAAAATATACTTCTGTTTGCAATCGCAATATACTTCAATTTGCAATCGCAACATTACTCTAGCTAACATCCACTTCCAATATTCGCAAATGAAAAACTCTTTCGCCAGTCTTTGCAGCTTTACTCGGCTTTGACCAGTGAACAGTGCAAACGTCTGCCACACCACATTCCACTTACTTTTTGCGCCTCTTAGAAAATTTAATGACATTCTGTTTTACCACATCTGCCAGACGTCTAACCACCTTTTATAAACTCTTTCCTACACAGAATAACCTACCCACTTCCATTCGTTGTACTGTACGAGAAAGATTAATCATATATATATATATATATATATATATATATATATATATATATATATATATATATATATATATATATATATATATATACATGATGTGCCTTGTAGTATGTATATCCTCCTATAATTATCATGTATTATTATGTATAATGATAATGATTATTGAAATATTGTCGGTAATAATATCAGATCTCAAAAGAACATGTCCTAGCGAGGGGTTTGTTTCACTCCAATTGTCATCAGTTTGGATAAAAGAGCGCTTTGTTATAATTCACGTGTTGACAGGTTGGGAATAACAATTGCTGAGGAAACAACTCGGGCTTTTCGTTTTGTTGTTAAAACATGCCAGTCATAATTAGCCAGTAGAAATCTGTTTGATCATGTTAGATTTCTGTAAAAGCTTTGTCCCATACAGGAAAAAGACGAAGGTTTTGTATTGTTACATGCATGACTCTGGTCATGTATGCCCTTTTGAAAAATATGGACGAGTACTGCACAGAACCACATGGCAGTTGCATGTTTTGTGAGATTGCTTTTAAAATGTTTTGCCAGAAGTGACGACACCTCCCTTTTTCTAGAAGAATTTTTGTATCTCGCACCCAAAATACCTTAATGACGTCATATGATTGTTGAATTTCTACTGGAATCCTCAGATTAATAGATTCATTCTTATTTCAGAGACCATTCAGTTTTGTTCTCTCTCTCTCTCTCTCTCTCTCTCTCTCTCTCTGTATTTCTTAAAAAGAGAGTAAGTATTAACATGAAACATTTGTGGTCACTGGTATTAAACATAACTGTTGAGATCTGAAGTTAGTGAAATTGTTTAAATTGTAATGGCACCAGACAAAAAAGCGTTTTGTGAATTTTAAGCAGCCGCAAAGGGTTTTTACAAAGGTTTTCACAAGCTTGTGTAAAGTAAATTGAATTTTACTTATTATTACCATGGTATAATAAGGTGTGTTAGGAAAATTTTTCCCTTAGTGAAATTATTATTGATAAATCTTTTGTGCCATAAGGTACGTAGACAGTTATGTAAAATAACAGAAAAAACTTTAGAATCTATTCTTAAAGCATCATTCTCAAAATTAGTTTCAGAGTTACAGCATGACTATGACCAAGACTGCTTTGTATTGTGAGCTATGAGTATATTACATCAAAGTCCTCGAACCAATAAGTCAATCAAATCATCCTAATTACACAATAATACAAGAAAAACAATAGCAATAAAATTAATACAAGAAAAATAAAAGCAATCAATGCTCATTAAAGGAATAATTTGATTTACTTATTGATTTATGGTTACTAAAACTGGCCATAAATAAATCAAATCATTCCTTTAATTAAACATGAGTGCTTTTGTTTTTCTTGTATTATCTTTTTTACTGCTATTGTTTTTCTTGTATTATTTTATGAAAACCATGACATAAAAGAAAGGCAGCATTAATGCTATACAAATCACGTTAATTAGTTAATGAATGCTGTTATGACAATAATAAATTGCAGTCTTAGAAATTATACCATAAATAATAATGATTAGTAAGCAATCATATCTTAAATCTATCCCTACAGACAACTTTCAGTTAGCCAATTAAACATAAGTAATAATTAATCATTTCTTCAATCTGTCCCAAATGACAATTTTCAGTTAACTAATAAAAAAAGATAATTTTCACAATGTGTTTGCTGCCTTAACGGCCATTCCTATTGGCCACCGATTAGTTCTGTTGCACTTGACAAGGAATTCAGGGCCGAGGGGGAAAAACGGGCTAAACGAGGGGGAAAACCCAAAAAGGGGAAAACGGGCGAGGGGTAACGGAGGCGATAAAGGTGTGCAAATGAGCCCAAAGCCAACGAGTGGGGGAAGAGATCA
>NC_089799.1:27829613-27847113 GCF_040412425.1 Macrobrachium rosenbergii | reverse complement strand
GCCTTTCTTCCCTCACACCAAGACTGGAAATAAGAGAACGAAAACCGATGAGAAACTTAATATATAGAAATATATCAAAAGCGACGAACAAAACTTGCAAAGACGATCGAATATTGGAAACAAAATTTCCAATCTCAACATGTTTGTGATTTGTTCGAAGGGAAAGGCTGAAGAGGTTGTGGGAGGGGATGGGAGGTACGTACTGGATGTGAGGATGATGGGAAGACGTGGGATGGGAGAGATGGGGGAGGAGGAGGGGGATTTCAGAAATTAGGAGGAGATGGGGATGGGAATTGAGTGCGAGAGATTCGTGATTGGAAAACCGGAGAGAAACAGAGTAACGACGTGTCCACCAATGTTGACATCGGATGGCAGATGGTCCATTTTGATGTCTTTGACAAATTGCATACATTTTGATTATCTGCTTATACTCGTATCTCTACCCCTACGTGGCTATAGCTCTACTTGCTTACTCCTGTGTTGTAACTAACCGCAAAGGCTACAGCTCAATTTATGACTATTTTTATAACCTAACCATTCCTGGCTTAGCTCAGTTTGTTCATGTCTTTTATATAAATCTAACCATTCCTGGCTGCAGCTCATTTTGTTCCTATTTCTATCAATCTAACCATTCCTGACTATAGATCAACTTATTAGTATTTTTGTAAACCTAACCATTCCTGGCTATAACTCAGTTTGTTCATGTCTTTTAAATAAATCTAACCATTCCTGGCTGCAGCTCATTTTGTTCCTATTTTTATCAATCTAACCATTCCTGACTATAGATCAACTTATTAGTATTTTTGTAAACCTAACCATTCCTGGCTATAGCTCAGTTTGTTCATATTTTATATAAATCTAACCATTCCCGGCTATACCTTGTTTTGTTTCTATATTTATAAATCTAACCATTCCTGGTTATAGGTCAGTTTGTTCCTATTTTTATAAATCTAACCATTCCTGGCTAATGCTTGTTTTGTTCCAATTTTTTTAAATCTAACCATTCCTGACTATGGCTCAATAAATCCCTATTTTATAAAAATAACCATTCCTGGATATAACTCAGTTTGTTACTATTTTTTAAAAATTTAATCATTCCTGGTGATATCTAAGTTTATTCCTGTTCTTATAAATGGAACCATTCATAGCAATAATTTTTTTTTTATTCCTGGTTCTCTGGGCTTAACTATTCCTGGCAAAAGCTCATCTTATTTCTTTTTCAATAACTAACCCTTCCTGGATAAAGACTTCCAATTCCTTTTTACAACTAGCCTTTTCTTTCTTTGTCTAGCGCCACTCATTATGTTTTTGTGGCTAACCATTACCGCCTAGAACTCTAACTTACTCCTGTTCTATAGCTAACCATTCCTAGGAATAACTATACTTCTCTCTGTATCTATAACTATAACTTCATTCTTGTTCACAGGTCTACTTATCTCTTTTCCCAACTCTGCCTATTCATGAAAATAATTTCTTTTTTAATCTTTTATAACTTTTACTTGAAGGTAGTCTGTTTCAGTCTTGAACTTTACTATATCCTGTTTTCTACTAAACTTTTTCTTTAAAACGAACCCCATACTCCATTGCTGAAACTAAATCTTGTCTTACAGCATACCCATTCCTGCTTACAAATCCGTTCATTACGGTTTCTGTTTTCAACCAATCCTTTCCCTAATTCTTACCAATTATGTTTTCATAACAACATTTTCCTGCCTCTAATTTCACTCGTTATATTCCCAAACTCTGCCAGTTCCTCTCTGCAACAAAACAGAACTTGCAATGTATTACAGTAATCCTGCAATGATAAACACCTCCTCACTGCTCTTACCGTGGTCGAATCCGCTAATTTATATTAGAAGTGAGCTTGTGTTCTCGGAGTGTGTTTTCATATATATATATATATATATATATATATATATATATATATATATATATATATATATATATATATATATATATATATATATATATATATATATTTATATATATAAACATACATACATACAGTACGTATATATATACAGTATATGTATGTATGTGTATATATATACACATGTAATGTGTTTGTGTGTGTGTGAATGCATGCATTTATGCATGTATGTATGTAAAAATGAGGGTACATGTGTAAGCATACAAGTATCCATAAATATACCTATTTGTCAGTACATGTCTCGTACATGCTGTTACTGAACACAAGACTCTATTATTTCATTTACGCAATATTCCATCATCTATTCCTTCAGACTATAACAATCTTTGACTGACGGTGGCATAGTAAAATTGCATGATTTGCCGCTTTTTTTCTGTCATATTTTTATGTTTTTTTTTTATTTTCCATTAAGTAAATAATCTCTTCCGTAATTTTTAATATTACATAAATAATTAACGCTCCATTACAATGATCATTATACATTCATTAGAGCTATAATCCTCTTGACTTTATATTTTCAATAGCATATACTTTTCGAAACTCTCTCTCTCTCTCTCTTCATTTGCAGATTTCCTAGAAGATATAGTACCTCCTTACCCGAGAGTATAAAAAATACTTGGATTACCTCGAAGGTAATGGGGAAGTATTCCCCTTATCTTTGTAGGGTTATTCTCTGTCATTTCCAACGACTAACATTAATTATCATCAAGAATGTTTGGGGAATTATTTATTTGTAATTACAGCAAATAATGACACACCTGTTTTCTTTTTTCACCTTTAGCAAGTAATAAAACCAATTCTTCAGGTGCCACTCTTTTCTTTGCTTATGAAACAGCTCTTTTGTATCTGATGCATTGTTTGTTTGGAGGTCTGGGTAAGGCAATTAATTTAAATATTAACTACAAATATTTTTTAACATACGTCCTTCTATGCCTGAACAGAATGAGAATTCCCGGATAAGTTATGAGAAAAGCCAAAATGAACCTAATTTTACTACAAACCTATGACATGTTTATGATATAAATTAATTTCTCTTTATACATTATTACATGTTTATAATATTAAACCTATGTCATGTTTATGATATTAATTAATGTCTATACGTTACATGTTTATGATATTAAACCTGTGACACGTTTATGATATTAAACCTATGACATGTTTATGATATTAATTAATGTTTTCTTTATACATTATCTATTGCATATGTATGATATTACACCTAAGACATGTTTATGGTATTAATTATTGTCTCTTTATACATTATATATTACATGTTTATGATATTAAACTTGTGACATGTTTGATATTTATTAATGTCTTTTTATACAATATCTATTACACGTTTATGATATTAAATCTATGACAAGGTTATGATATTAATTAATGTCTCTTTCTACATTATCTACACAACATTAAAAATGCATAATACATACATACATACAAACATCTATATTTTCAAAAGGCTTTACGGCGTTTATACAAGGACGGCTAACATGTTGCTACCCCGTTGATCGGAACATCAATAGCATTATAGGCTTCGGTAGTAAAACGATGATATACGTATATATACAAACATACTTTTTATTTGCTAGTTTTAGCTTGCATTTTCTCTTCTTCTTATGTTTATATTTTTCATGTTTGTATTTTTAGTGTGTCCTTTCTGTTCGTTTTATGTTTTATTATCTTCTTTCATCTTCTTTTCTATTTGCGTTCTCAGTTTTGCATCATCTTATTTGTTTGACCCATTCTGTTAGGATTTTAGTAAAACAATTCATTTTAATGTATTTTCAGCTATATTTATTGCTTTGTCAATACTTTAAGCCTGATGATAAGGTTATACACCTCGAAAGCTTGCAAAATAAAATGTTCTACCAGGCCTTGGCAGTATTACTCATTATCAAGCTACATACATCCTTTCGCGCACACACGCAGACACATACACACACACACACACACATATATATATATATATATATATATATATATATATATATATATATATATATATATATATATATATATATATATATATATATATATATATACATATATATACACATTTATATATACATAATACAAAAAATATATACATAATTATAAAAAATATATAATTATATATACATATATAATTATATATACATAAATATTATATTTATATATATATATATATATATATATATATATATATATATATATATATATATATATAATTATATATAAGGAAGTCTTAGGTTTCACGTGCATCATTGTTACGGAAAGTGTTTATCGCCAAAGAATGGATTGACGGGAGGTCTTTCCTCCCAATCCACAACCCTCGATATATTGACTATTGACATTCCTAAGTGTGCTACGCAAGGGATTATTAGAAGCTGACTGAAACCTTGTTTTTGTATTTTTTTTTTTGAATTTTTATCCGGGAGTACGGGTTGTGGGCATTCACTTTTTTTATTATTTACTTAATTGTGTGCATTCGTTTATTGCACTGTTGGTGGAGGAATGAGGAAATAATAAAAGTCGAAATGATAAAACTGATTTCACAGAAGACTTTTAACTCTTAAAACGTTACTACCCAAATCCTACTGCTCTCTCTCTCTCTCTCTCTCTCTCTCTCTCTCTCTCTCTCTCTCTCTCTCAAAGAACAGTATCATTCGCAATGTTTTATGTCATGTAAACAGCATCTGTTTTCTTTCATCGGAAATTTATCTTCTCTCTCTCTCTCTCTTCAAACAATTACATCATCCTCAGTGTTTTATGTCTTGTAAACAGCATCTGTTTCCTGCCAACGTACATTTATTTTCTCACAACAATGTTAATTTTCCAAGACTGACATATGTGCCTTATAACGATCACACATCTATTGTAAAGCAACACAATTTAAATAAAATAAAGCCAAAACCAAAGAAGGTTGAAAAAGTAGAGATTAAACGGACTCTGTATTCAAAAGGAATCTCGGATATCCCCGAATAAGCAGTCGTTAATCATATAATATTGGACGCACAATTAGTTTAACTGTGGTACCAAATGATTTGAAGCGAAATGTAAAAATGTGTTTCGGTGCAACTAAATTAATGAAAGTTAAAATCTAATTTATAAAATGTCCGTGATTTAATGATGACATTTTTCTTCTGGTAGTGATAAGATTGCACTTACAATTACTTGAATTGACAGTTACTGATGAGTGCCCAATAAATAAACATTTGAAAGTACGATGTAATAATGCATGGTGTAAACTGAAATCATAAGCATAAATCAAAGTAATAAACAAGAAAAGTGTTCTTGGTGCCATATCGGTTCACTGAATTCAATTTAATCTTTTGAAGCTGAAGGATAATGAAAGCACAAGGAAAGACATTTATAAGATACTAAGGCGTGATTGTGGAATAATTTCACATCAGCCACATTATTAAGTAGTTCGTCCTGATAGTGAAGATATTGGTAGGGAAGAAGTGGGAAGTAAGGAAAAAATCATTAAGGTAAATGGGGTCAAGTTGATGACACAAGGATAATGAAACAACACTGGGTACTGGTTGTTTCAGATTTTCGATATCTAATGAGCTGCCTGGTAACAAAACAATGATGAACTCAGTGAAAGAGTCATACGAGGAAACGATGATATTAAATAAAAAAAAATGAAACAGATGAATCAAAGTAATTACCGAAACCGTTAGTGATTTGATGGGAGCAAATTATTTTCCAAACGATAAAGAACTATCTAAAACACCGTGACGAAGCACCATTAATGAGAAACTCGTATTACAGATAGTTTCAAAACTTTGAATAGACAATAAAAGAAAGTAAATGCAACGAGAACTAATCAGTTGCCAAAAGTGACTCTTTTATTTTTTTTTATCGACATTTTGCATTTCAGTATAGCATTCGGTTCATTTATCTGTGCCACCTAAATACGTCATGACTCCAAAACAAAACAAAATATTCAAAGTACTTACACGAAAATAAACCGTCGTAAAAAAACTAATGCGAAGATAAATCAAACTCTTACCTTCCTTTGTGTCTGGAACAAGATAATTTTGATATATTAAGAATCAAACTTTTATTAGTCCTGCGATCGAAGATGTTTGCCCAAAAATTACTGCAACACTCAGATTGAATAAACTTTCTTTTTAATAATATTTGTCTTGGAATTGTCGCGGCATATCGATTTTATACAGTTATTGCACTTTCCTTATGCATATAAATTTGTTAACATGATTTGTTCCCAATGTATACTGTTTTACCTTGGTCAACAAATTCGTGTATTCTCGAACATAACTGTACTCTTTTGTCGACTGTTGTACCTCAGGGAACTTTTTTAATGAAACTAATAATAAGTCTCCACTGGTATTTTTGCCAATGTAAAAATTAAACAAGTAAAAAATGCACCGACGTTTCTTCGGCGCAATCGAGTTTTCTGTACAACGTATAATAAAGGCCACCGAAAATAGATCTATATTTCGGTCGTCTCAGTATAATGCTGTATGAGCCGCGGCCCATGAAGTTTTACCCACAGCCCTGTGGTGGCCTGTCCTTTATAGTTGCCAGACGCGCGGTCATGGGTAACTTTAACCTTAAATGAAATCAAAATTACTGAGGATAGAGGGCTGCAATTTGGTATGTGTGATGGCTGGAGGGTGGATGATCAACATATCAATTTGCAGCCCTCTAGCTTCAGTAGTTTTTAAGATCTGAGGGCGGAGAGAAAAAGCGCGGAGAGACAGACAGAGCCGGCACAATAGTTTTCTTTTACAGAAAACTAAAACTGACTTCATCTACTCCTAGAGATCTCAGACAAAAACCAAAACTATACAATTATGTCAAAGTAAGAAATATCAATATTAATAGGAAGATGACGAATAAAAATAAATCTGAGTACACTCGAATTACATAAAAACTATTTGAGTAGTCCTGCGACCTTGCCTCGCAACCCGGCAGAAAATAACATGTGATTACCAATATTAAAGTCAAGACAATCAAACTATCTCTTTCAAATAAAAATAAATAAAAGAATAAGAAACGGAATCGTTCAAATGTCAAAACGGAAGGTATATCTGACTGCAAAAATACTATTTAGGTGAGAAAGCAAGGTTATTTTCAATAGGAACTGAGATGCATGAGCTATTAAATGCTGACATCAACACACACACACACACACACACACACATATATATATATATATATATATATATATATATATATATATATATATATATATATATATATATATAGCAAAATGGCAACACACTGTTCAGCCACAAGACATACGGTAGATATTGACAAGGCCAAAATTTTCTATATAAAAATCATGTTAACATACGGCAAATAATAGGAGTTTTAGTATGAATAAATGGCACATTTAAAAAGCAGAAAGGAAAACATGATTAGCAATAGCATTCAGTTAAGAGCAGAACTCCAACTAGGCGAAACATGGCACTTCCCATTATCAAATACAGACTTTGAAATGATTAGAAGTCGATCAAATTCAAACTTTGAAATAATGAAAAGTTTATCCAATTCAAACTATAAAATAATTCAAAAGTTTACCAAATTCAAACTCTGAAATAATCTACAGTTCGAACCTTGAAATAATTTAGTTTATCAAATTCAAACTTTGAAATCATTAAAAGTTTATCAAATTCAAACTTTGAAATAATTAGAAGCTGATCAAATTCAAACTCTGAAATAATGAAAAGTTTATCAAATTCAAACTATGAAATAATTTAAAGGTTTATCAAATTCAAACTCTGGAATAATTTACAGATCAAATCTTGAAATAATTTATAGTTCATCAAATTCAAACTTTGAAATCATTAAAAGTTTACCATACTCAAACTCTGAAATAATTAGAAGCTGATAAAATTCACACTTTGAAATAATGAAAACTTTATCAAATTCAAACTGTGAAATAATTTTAAAGTTTATCAAATTTTAAATCTGATATAATCTATAGTTATCAAATTCAAATTTTGAAATCATTAAAAGCTGATTAAATTCAAACTCTGAAACAATTAAAATTTGATCAAATTCAAACACTGAAATAATGAAAAGTTTGTCAAATTCAAACTATGAAATAATTTAAAAGTTTTTCAAATTCAAATTCTGAAATAATTCATAGTTTATCAAATTAAGATTGTGATACGATTAATAGTTTATCAAATACAAACTTTGTAATAATAAAAAAAATTATCAAATTCAAACTCCAAACTAATTAAATGTTTAGTAGATTCAAAATCCAAACTAATTAAAAGTTTAGCAAATTCAAATTTTGAAATAATTAAAAGATTTATCAAATTCAAACTATGAAATAATGTAAAAGTTTACTGAATTCAAATTCAGAAATAATTAATAGTTTATCAAATTCAGACTATGAAAGAATTAACAGTTTACCAAATGCAAGTTCTGAAATAATTAATAGTTAATCAAATTCAAACTCTGAAATAATAAATATATAAAATTCAAAGTTTGAAACAATTAACAGTTTATCAAATTCAAACTTTAAAATAATAAACATATCAAGTTCAAATTTTGAAACAATTAATAGTTTATCAAATTCAAACTTTGAAATCGTTAAATCTTATCAAATTCAAACTTTGAAATCATTAAATTTTATCAAATTCAATCTTGACAGCTAAGGACTGAAAGACTCCCTCAGTAACAAACAAAAGCCATGTCTTAGAGGATGATAGTTTGAATCTAAATAAACAAATAATTGATTATATAAGTACAAAAACAAAATTAATAAATAAATTAATAAATAAATATACACTTATCCAACATAAGCTCTGTAAAATTTATTACCTCTCCTTAAGAACTTATAAAATAAAAATCCCTCTTTTTGGCTCGAAGTGAAAATCGAGATATTAAAATACATAAGATTCAATTAGCACCGAGATGAATTATAATCTAATTGAGGCAATTTCTGGAGCTCATAACTTATTCCGAATGGGCTGTTATTCTTTAATAGGAATCCCTAGATTATGAGATTCAAAATATACAGAGAGAGAGAGAGAGAGAGAGAGAGAGAGAGAGAGAGAGAGAGAGAGAGAGAGAGAGAGAGAGAGAGAGTATTTTAAATTACCTTTATTTATGCGACGATATATTGCACTTCCGAATATACAGTAGCAGACAAACATTGAATTCACTTGCAAGATTATTTCGGCATCATATATATATATATATATATATATATATATATATATATATATATATATATATATATATATATATATATATATATATAATCGGAACAGAGGTAGAAGTACCTGAAAATGATCCTGAGGTCGAGCAAAAAAGGTAGAAGGTGTTAGGCAAACGACTTGGAAGATAAGTGGCGAATCAATGAAAGTGGACTGCGTATCGTATCTTGAATGCAAATGCAAAAAAAAAGGTTGAAATTGTTGAGAATTATGGCTTGCACAATATATGTGGATTAAATTACGTGATGCGAAGAAGTGGCCATATGTTTACGAAAATGATAAGATGGAAAAGCGAACTTTCAGGCATTTAACCTTCGGTGAAGGTGTACATATCAACTAATGTTGGGAAGTTCTATCCACGAGAAGATCAACAGCAGGTTAAGTATCAGTTAAAGTACCAAAGCATTAAGAGTACTTTCTGTTTATATAGAATAACCTCCTGAAGATAAAACGGTTATATATATATATATATATATATATATATATATATATATATATATATATATATATATATATATATATATATATATATATATATATATATATAATATGTTATACTACACACACACATACACACACATATATATATATATATATATATATATATATATATATATATATATATATATATATATATATATATATATATATAAACAAATATAAATTGTTGCTACAGCAACACATAATTACATGATCTTTTGAAGATTGCAATCAACTGCCAAAGCTGAGCAATCTACCTCATGGAAGCTCCCTAATCTTCAACAGTCACATGCCAAATATGAAACCTCGTTCTCGTAAAATCAAAATTTATTTAACCTTATATACCGAAGTATGACTTTGGCCTATAGCATTAATACACGTCCAATATTAAGTTTCTACCTCCTCATGGTTAAAAAAAATATGGCCTAGGTTTAATTCTTGCATAAATTTTAACTTCCAATTAAAAAATTGTCATCACTGTATGTTGACATCATTTGTATATTATGAACAGAATAATTATGAAGTTCCATCACATATTTTTCAAGTACTGAGGAGAAGGCTTTATTCTTGTTTGGCCTCTGATGAATTATGCATCTCAAGTATGAACTTTCTATCCTGTATAGCTCAAAATTTACATAAAAAAATGATCTATAAAACTTTACGCTCTAAATGTGACCTTGACTTTGCTGTTATTAGAATCATCAGTAGATTATGCACGCCCAATATGAAGTTTCTATCTTGAATAGTTCAAAAGTTAGGGACAAGGTCAACTCTTATTGGCCTTAATTCAATCGGCACATCGGCTTTTTTCCAGTGGAGTATGAATACCAATAACAAGTCTCTGTCACTTTAGAAATTATACCCAAAATTAAATTCCAGTATGACCCATCAATAAAACTTGAAAAGGTACATTCGTCCCTCTACCAAATTTAACCAAGTATTGCCAGTCATGAGGTCCAACCTTGGTCAATTTTTTGTAAAAAAATCAGAAAAAAATGTTTGCATAAACTTCTTAACAAATGAGCAAACGTACTGAATCAGAGGTATAACCTTTCAAATTGAAGAGTCACGATATCTGCAAATTTCGCTACAGCTGGCCTACCAATCAGTGAGGTAGGCAATATTGATTCGTGAACGCTTCCGAAAGCTTGCCCGTCGACATAACACCGCCCCAACCAAAGGACATTCCACTACTATAAGTAACAAGGAAGGGTCACGAGTATAGTGGCCATAATCCCTACTTAAAAGCTGTAAAATACGCATACTAAGCAAATTTGAACAACGCAGACTTTAAGAGGATCACATTAGTGACTAGTAATGGGATAATATACCTTAACCCCAAAATTAATATTGAATCCAAACGTTGACACATTCTGGTACCACCATCGCTCCCTTTGGAAGATAATGGGTGTATTAAGAGAGAATATATATATATATATATATATATATATATATATATATATATATATATATATATATATATACATATATATATATATATATATATATATATATATATATATATATGTAGTGTGTGTGTGTGAATATATATTTATCGATCTATCTATACACACACACACACACACACACATATATATATATATATATATATATATATATATATATATATATATATATATATATAGATATATTTGTATATATGTATATATATTTATATATATATGTGTATATATATATATATATAATATATATATGTATATATATATAAACTAATGCATATTCAAGAGGTATCGGTACTAATTACAATTTGGGTTAGACCAACACAAATGGTCATCAAACGGCCGTGCGCGAATAAATGTCATAATAGGGCAAGTTAATAGCAGCAGAAGATTACAGTGGAAAATGTATTGAGGCAATAAGAATTATGCATTGTTAGTGACCACGGCAATTTCAAGCGGAACTTCACGCCACCTCTCTCTCTCTCTCTCTCTCTCTCTTTAAGAGAAGGAACAGAGCGCATTATTTCCAATTCTCCATTAAGCATGCAGTCATTTGCTGAAGCATTTAAGGACAGAAATGAAAGACCCTCACGTTAGAATCTGCTCTGAGGTCATTTACCAACATAAACCCAAAAGCAATACAATGACAACGATGACCAATGCTCCTAAAATCAACACAATGAGGAGCATTTTTTATCATGTTTTACGTTTCCAGAAATACAAACTGCTCTTAAACTGTAAGTAGACGTAGTTGCAAATGTGTATCAAACTATACAGTACATTTTTTCACAAAAGTCTTTGTTACTAGATCACTGTATGATATGATATATTAACATAACTGCCTTACCTGTTCCAAGAAATTATCTAGACGGACAAAACGAAGAGTAAAATAACCTGATATCCAATGGTTCTAATTCACATAATAAACATGCGTACAAATATAGAAAACCAGCAAAAAATAACAGAATATGACAGACAAAGACATACTACAGCTCTAATTTCTGAATGTCACCTATAAAAACCAAGCAAAAAAAAAATTATTGGGAGGAAGTTGTCTGACATTCTGAAATTTGTGGCATGAAATGATGTTTGGACTAAACAGTAAAATATTCGGTGCAAAAGGGTTATCCTCTTTATCAGACGGTTGAGGAAACAACCGAAGCTACCGATTTACAGCAACGCCGAGCTACTTTAATAAGAGATGCAGACACACACACACACACTTCTGTATATATATTATATACACACATATACTGTACATGCATATGTATGTGGTGTGTGTGTGTATATATATATATATATATATATATATATATATATATATATATATATATATATATATATATATATATATATATATATATTGTGTGCTGCGTGTGTGTACGTATTTTATGTATCTGCATGTGTGAGTGTCCTGTGTGCGTATGTGTGTGAAGACTGCCTATTATGTCAAGAAACTTGAAGATAAGCTGTGGTAACTAAAAACATCTCTTCGCTAAAACATGTAATATTTGTTATCTGTCATATACAATTTCTCTGGGGGTGCAATAACTTGACAGGGGAAGAGGATTGCGATATTCAACGAGCATATAGCATAAAAAAACTAGACGATTACGGAGTTCAGGCTGTCAGCCAGTAAAAAGCCACTTACTCTAATTTTTTGTACCAACTTGGAAAGTGTATATGAATTTTTCATTGCTATGATTTGTGCAGTACTTGTGGTGGCAAAACGTATGTCAATTATGTTCCTAGTCTCATCTGAAGAGGGAAAAAAAGGCATAAGGAAATTTCTCTTCCGAGAAGTTCACCTGAAGCAAAATTAGCCTGGCTATTATTTTTTGCTTTACTTTGATCTGACTCTCAATAAGAGGGGTTTCAATAAAAGGGTTTCAGAAAAGTCGTTGCGGATTTGGCAGCAATGCTAGAAACAGATACAGAAAACCACTTTATAAAATAAGAGGAAAAGAAGTACTCCGAGATTCACGCCATCATATCAAGATGGGTAAGATAGACTTGATAACAATTTATAAGCAATACGCAGTGAACACGATTTCGTTCAGCTGTGACATTAAGAGACTAGTCTGAAGAATTAATGCCATTACTGATATAACTAAAATCAGCACGTCAGAGATAAGTATATGAAACTTCGTCATTTACAAGTGATATATAGAAAGCTTACAATCATCTCAAAAGTTCCCAAAGGCCAAGTTATTCGCTGCATTAATAAACATGCCGCAGACACACTTCAAACAAATATTCCATTTATTAAATAGAATTCTCGACCTCCACAAGGAAAATCTAAGTATTAGAACATTAAATGAGTACTTCTTGGGTAGCACAGAGCGAGTATAAAATAAAGTATAATCATCCAAACTTTGGTTAAAAACAAGAGATCTGAAAGAAACAAGACCCCCAAAAATATAAAAACAGTAATAAAACCTGGGCGTCATTATCAAAATGGCAGCCACTTAAAAGTGCCGGATAATGGCCGTATGAACAACGCTGATTCTCCCAAGTTCCAATCAGCAAGTCTCTCGTTTTCTCTGGCACTGTGCCTCTGTGCCTCTGTTACTGAACCGTATCCATTGGGGAGGGAGGGGTCAAAGCTCCTCATTTTCTTTCCCAATTATAATTGTTTTCATTTGAAACCCGAAAAATTGCATCATACCATAGCATTTTTATCTCTCTCTCTCTCTCAAGTTTTTCTTTCTTCTTTCTCTCTCTCTCTCTCTCTCTCTATATATATATATATATATATATATATATATATATATATATATATACATATACATACACACACATATAATATACATACATATATGTTATATATATATATATATATATATATATATATATATATATATATATATATATACACATATATAAGATACATATATATATATATATATATATATATATATATATATATATATATATATATACATACACATATATAAGATACATAATATATATATATATATATATATATATATATATATATATATATATATATATATATATATATATATATATATATATATATATATAGAGAGAGAGAGAGAGAGAGAGAGAGAGAGAGAGAGAGAGAGAGAGAGAGAGAGATAAACTGGTCTGGCATGAAGCAATTTCTTTCGGGTTTCAAATGAAATAATTAACAATTAGGTAAGAATGTGTGTGTGTGTGTGTGTGTGTGTGGTATACCTGACGTGGCACCTAGGAGGTCGTTAAGAATAAGGGGTAAGCAAATAGTGGCTAGGAAATTTCCCACGGAACCAGCAATACAATGTTTTATGACTTGTCTGTCAATTATCACAATTCCCTTCTACTAAAGCCATTTTCTAAGAATAGTTGTTCATTATAATGATCCTACGAAGTTTCAGCCACATCACGGTCTGAAATATTTGGAGGTAGCGAGCAGAGGCTTTTAGTATTTTAAAAACTGAAAGGACACTGAGTTTGCATTTTATATACACACACATATAGACATATATATATATATATATATATATATATATATATATATATATATATATATATATATATATATATAATTTATTTATATATACATGTGTGTGTAGGTTTTATGTATACATTTATATATATATATATATGTGTGTGTGTATGTGTGTGTGTGTGTGTGCGCGCGCGCGTATGAGCTATACTGTATTCTGTTATATAACTTTCCTTAAGAAGTTGGCAGATGGAAAATGGAAACATGCGTCTGTAACGACAAAAATTTGTATTGAGTAGCTAAATATCTTTTGCACTGTAACTCGAGTATCTCTTAAGATTCAAATCATTACAGGGACCCGCAAATCTGATTAGTAGCGCAGAAAAGAGTAATGACCAAAACATTCCAAGATTAGTTGAATAACCTTTAAATTTCAAGATTACAAAATTTCCCACCGAACAGCGACCTATGAATAACGACAGGTTAACAAATGAATAAATTGCTCCCCCCGCCCTCCTCCCCCCAAAAAAGTATACAAATGGTCGCCAAGGTTCTCCAGTTTTGTTCTTTCCTCTTCACAAGAATCCACGTCCATCAATTATGTCCATTAAGAGCAGAGTAAGGGCAATTATCTAAACATTAATTTGCAGGTGATATACGAAATAGTCCCCCAAGGTGATCTCAACGGATATTTATCTTGTTGACGGTAATTATCTACCAGCAATTTATCAATACTTATCATTATTTAATTATAATGGCCAAGATATACAGGGACCTCACGCAGAAGTGGGAAAAGATGCAGAGAAAGGAGAAGAAGAATGGTCAGGATATCTAGAAACTCGACCAAAGTTCTGAAAGGGATTTTGTGACTCTTGGTAAAATACGTATATTTTTTCTTATACATATGTCTCATTTAGATTCGCCCTCATTTTCGTATTGCAGCTATAAAATTGCTATGTAATTCACAAAGAATAACAGGAGTTCATCCTCCCTTCTCTAGAGGAATCTTGATACAAGTAAATTTAACGTGAAGGGTTTTCTAAACAAAACAACTGTTTTCTATTGAAATACTGCTTTCCCACAATAATACTATGCATTTTCATTTTAGCTATATCTAACGTCTTCATTTCCACAAAGAAATTTTGACCTACTTGTTTATGTACACTACCATGCTTATTTTTGAGGTACAATTGTATGTATGTATCTATATATGTATGTATGTATGTATGATACAATTAAAGAAGAAGTAATCTAGTTAATTTTGAATATACCTGATAACGGCTGCTTTCTTTTTATATGCTTGGCAATTGAATCTTTAAATTCATGGAAACAAATTTTTGACTGCAACTCCCATTTTAGTTATTTTAGTGTCCAAGAAACTCCGTAGCACTAAATGTGTTCGGTCCAGTCTCGCGTTTATAAAAGCTGAAATGAGCCGTAGTAGTATTTTTTTTTTATTAAATGCTTATTTCACGAGGAGAATTTTTTATTTGAGAAATAAAAACAAATCCTGATATCTGAATAATTTTGCATAAAGTCTTCATGTTCCTAAGCAGCAAGGGTCTATATTTGTCATTATTGCACTTTGCGCGAGCATGAATAATTTTCTTGGAGCATGGGATGCTAGAATGAAAATTCTTTAAAAAAAATTTTTTTTCGTAATTTTTCTTCGTGAAAATTTCGAAAAACAGTTTTTGGAAAGAATTTTCATTCTAGTATTCCATGTTCCAAGAAAATTAATCATGCTCTCGCAAAGTGCAATAATGACAAATATAGACCCTTGCTGCTTAGGAACATGAAGACTTTAAGCAAAATTATTCAGATATCAGGAGTTTTTTTTATTTTTCAAGTAAAAAACTCTTCTCATGAAATAAGCATTTAATTAAAAAGATACTACTACGGCTCATTTCAACTTTTAAAAACGCGAGACTGGACCGAACACGTTTAGTGCTAAGGAGTTTCTTGGAAAATAAAATAACTAAAACGAGAGTTACAGTCTAAAGTTTGTTTCCATGAATTTTCAGATTCAATTTCCAAAGATATAAAAATAAAGACACTGTTATTAGGTATATTCAACATTAACTACATTACATCTTTAACCGTATCATACATACATTTATACATACATACATACATACATATATAGATACATACATACAATTGCAACTTAAAGATAAGCATGGAAGTGTACATCATAGCCAAGTGGGTCAAAACTAAAATAACCAATCACATATATTCCTTAGACAATCTTAAACAGAGAGAGAGAGAGAGAGAGAGAGAGAGAGAGAGAGAGAGAGAGAGAGAGAGAGAGAGAGAGAGAGAGAGAGAGAGAGAAAATCGTTTGGCTGTCTTATGAACATATGAGGACACATTTATGATTTTAAACAACACGTCAAAATCAGTTTAAGACCGTTTCTTAAAAGGCTAAATATCTATTGTAGCCGGAAGTTGTTCTCGATTCAGTGTTAAGCTTAAAATACTTGTTTCTTTTATATCTAATAATTAGCGATCATCTGACAGAATAGTCTCATATTATAGTAATATCTAAATCAAAAGATTTCATATTGTATATAATCTTTTTTTTATCCTATATAAAATTAACATAAAAGATATTTCCAATATGCTCGTTTAAACTGTATAGTAATGCTTATCTTAACATTAACATCGCAGCTCATGCTGTATAACCTAGTTATTTACGCGTCACATTCAAGTTATATAGACACAGAAAGCAATACATTCAAGTTATATAGCCTACAGAAAGCTACATGAATATATATAACTATCTGTACATATACAGAATTACTACAGCATTAATTTCAAAGACAGGGAACTCAAAATTATGGTGCTTTCTATATTTTATATATATATATACATATACATTTATATGCACATACATACATATACAGTATATATACACAAACACACACATATATACATATATATGTATATATATTTATGTATGTACATATATACATATAATATACAT
>NC_089799.1:27774613-27827113 GCF_040412425.1 Macrobrachium rosenbergii | reverse complement strand
GAGGACCATCATTCCAAGATCGTTATTACAATAATGATTTTAAACAGGGAAATTGATTAAAGATTAGCCTACTTATTTGTGACCAGGCTTTCCCTACCCTACCGCGCCTCTCTCTCTCTCTCTCTCTCTCTCTCTCTCTCTCTCTCTCTCTCTATATATATATATATATATATATATATATATATATATATATATATATATATATATATATATATATATATATATATATATATATATATTTACGTATACATACACACATACTCATATATATGTATACTTATGTGTATAAATATGTATGTACATACATACATACTTACAATTATATATATATATGTGTGAGACAGACAGAGAGACAGACAGACAGAGAGAGAGAATATTTTGGTATATTTATACCTGAACAACTTTAGTCCCAACATTCCAGACACTGCCCTTAAGGTCTGTTAAATGCCCCAAAAGAGACGACAGGATTTCCTCAGAAATGCTAATGGACCCGAGCGCGACTTATGCGATACAAAAAAGCGGATAAAAAAGTTGTCTAAAGTAGATAGGTCTCTTACGATCCCTGAACGACTCAAGTTCCTTTCAGTATCCTTATGAGAAAGTGTCAAAGGTCTGAGATCATGAGCATCATATTTTTGAGTTTATGTTGTGAATGGTTTACATTTTGTTTACATAAACACATTAATGAAGCATCACTATACCGTGAGTGCAAAGGTATAAGTTAAAATCCACAATTATATATTGGAGGAAAGCTGTACTTTTCAAGATACAAAAAGGATTAAAAATGGGAGCTTTCGACCATTTGCACGGCGGTCCTCTTGAGACGCAAATGGTCGGTAGCCTTCATTTTTAATCATTTTTGTATCTTGATAAATACAGCTTTGCTCATATACATAATTATGCATTTTTACTTATTAACACACATCAATGCAGACCTTACTAAACATCAACCAATGGACTAAATTTCAAGTCAAACGTATCAAGAGATTAACAGGAAATAACAATAAATTCTTAAGAGTGACACCAAAGGTCTACCTGAACGACATCCCAGACAGGATACTTTGTCAGATTCTATACAGAAACTTTAGATTAAGAAATTCCACTTCCAATCTTTGACATGAAAAACAAAATCCACGCGGGGTTTTTCTTTAAAAAAAAAAACTCTCCAGCGTAATGTTTCATTCAAACTCAACAAGGATTTCTTTCCAAGGCAAACTAAATATGGAAAGCATTGTTCATTCATTCGTCACTGACCTCTCTCTCTCTCTCTCTCTCTCTCTCTCTCTCTCTCTCTCTCTCTCTCTCTCTCTCTCTTTAAGCGGAGGAAGACAAAATGACTATCCAGTCGCAGATGAGCAAAGTTGAGGTTGTTGCCAAGTCGACTCTGACGGAGAGGAAGCAATCAAACACGATGAGAACAATGTGAGAGAGAGAGAGAGAGAGAGAGAGAGAGAGAGAGAGAGAGAGAGAGAGAGAGAGAGAGAGAGAGAGAGAATGTTATCCGTATCCTCACACCAAGAACATCTTTAACATTACAGCCCCATCCCAGACATTACCCTTAACGTGTTTGAAACGTCCAAAATTGACGACGTAGGATTTTGTTAAGTTGCTAATGGACGTGAGCGAGACACACAGAGGAAAAAAAGGGCACATCTAAAGTAGGTATCCTACGAATCCTTCTGATCTCACCTTCTCATTGACATCCTCAAAGGAGGAAATCAAAGATATTTCAGATCAGGATTCTTTCTGATTCAAAGCTTTCACAGAAGAGGTTTATTTTCAGGAGTCTCTCTGTTTAGGTGATTCCTGTAGCCCTTAGATGTCGCGGCAGGTATCACAATATTTTTTCGGCCCCATACTTGGAGGGAATGGAATATGTGATTCAGGCATAAAGCCAAGCATTGGGACCCATAGGGTCATTCAGCGCTAAGATGAGAATGAATGAAAATGGGAATGATATAAATACTGAGTTTATAATAGAACATTCTAAAGGTCAATGTTAAAAAGGTAAACTCGAATCGATTTAATTTCTAATAGAATTAAAACTCCCATAAATATGGTAAACAAAGACTTACCTATATAAAATTATACGATATTTCCATAGAAACCACAGGGCTTTAAAAAAACTCAAAATATGGCCAACATTGTTGTCTCCTAAAATTTCAGTCATGGTTTTACCATCTTGAATGTTTTCAGCCGTCTTTAAGTTGTGTACATTTAAATGAATGCTCTAATTATAACTTAATTTCCTTCAGTAATAAAAAAAAATTCTGTGTTGACATTTGGATTTTTTTCTGTCCTGAAAGCTGCAAAATAAAATGTAGAGAAAAGCACAAGAAATAATTACACCAATTACTACATATTGTAGTTTACATTTTCCTCGATTAAATATCCTCAGATTTACGAAATGTTAGGAAAAAATCTCATTTGTAGTTGCTTGGCTTACTTACAAAATAACGCAGAGTTTACTATTATTGAATTTGATTGTATATTTCAGTGCCAAAAATTCTGCAATAATGCCCCACAGAAAAAAAAAGAGAAAGTAAGGGAGGACAAATATCATTTCGTTTTCTTTCCGCTTGAATATTAAGGTGTTTTCCCAACAATAAAAGTTGAAAAACATACGAGATGAATTTTAGGGGCACTTAAAACAGTAAATTACAAATCTCGGATATCTGCTGGAAAGAAAAGCTGTTCCAAAAATACTGCGATTTTCTCCTGTTCAGAAAATTTAGTGTGAAAAGAAACATGAAGTCTCCCTGAGGAAATTGACTTTTTGTCCATTACCAGATTCCTCACGTCTTTACAGTTAGAAGAGATTATTATATTATTACTTTTAAAATGGCGAAGACTGATTAAATGTCCCATGTCAAGAAATTTAATAAAGAAAAAAAATGAAGAGCAGTTTACACAGGATTGACTCAAAGGAATTTTTGTTGTCGCCCATGGAAAAGAATAAGAAGCTAAAGTTTTAAATTTCGTTTGTTCTCGTTTTTTAATGAATTAAGCGAAGAATTTAGGAGAATGCTTAAACTTGTATTCTCCTTTATTTAAAAAAAAAAAGTGTTCCTTTCACTTAATGAGTCTGTTATAGAATGAAAAATATACTAAAATAAAAAATTTTCAAATAAAGAGTAACTTAAATCAATTTACCAAAGGAATTCTTTCAAGGCAATATCAGGTAGGCGATTTATATACATAAGTTTTGAACATAACGAAATTTGCAAAAAGATAAAATATTATAAGCATCTTTGCGTCTTTGTAGCATGGGATACTTGCCCGTCTTCTCTGTAACTTCACACCCTTGAATTCGAATCCCATCTTGGAAGGTGATATATTTTTTAGTTTTCTGTAAAGGAAAATCATTGAGATAGCCTTGTCTGTCCGTCCCCACTTTTTCTGTCCGCCCTCGGATCTTAAAAACTACTGAGGTTAGAGCGCTGCAAATTGGTATGTTGATCATCCACCCTCCAGCCATCAAACATAACAAATTTCAGCCCTCTAGCCTCGGTGGTTTTCATTTTATTGAAGGTTAAAGTTAGCCATGATCGTGCGTCTGGAAACGCTCTAGGACAGGCCACCATCGGGCCGTGGCTAAAAGTTTCATGGGCTGCGGCTCATACAGCATTATACGCTGTACAGAAAACTTGATTGCGCCAAAGAATCTTCAGCGCATTTTTTACTTATTATATTTTTTCCCCTTCAGATTCACGGATTGTAGTTAAAAGCACACACACACACACACACACACACACACACACGCACAGACTCCACCTACATTTGAAAGGTACAATCAGCCAGGGTGGGAACTGAGGATTAGCAGTGTATCACTCAACCTTCTTTTGGCAGGTTTCTTACACTGCTTTCGGCCTACTTACCACCTGTTCGCCAAGTTCGCCCACGTAAAAATGGGTACCAATATCTGCTGGAGTAAAGAAAAAGGGTACTGACTATCAATTCCATCCCTACAGACTTGCTACTGTAAGACCGTACTCTTTTGGCACCACCCAGTCCAAAACTTCAAAAAAGTTTTACTTCCAGTACCTATGCCTTTCCGTCTCTCCAGCACTTTCTAGGTGTTTTCCTCCTCCTCCATCTCAAAACATTTGAAATATACCATTATTCCTATAGTTCCCCATTCTTTTTTCATGACCAACCATTTCGAAACACGCTAATCCACCCTTTCACATAAGCTAATATTTTTATCACTTCTACATTTATATATATATAAAACGTATGTGTGTGTGTATGTTCCAGCATAACTCTGAAACGCATTGAGCAATTTCACCCAACCTTGGTATACATATGACTTACTATCTGGGAGAGAATACTGGCACCAAAGGGGGTAGGGGTGGGAAGGGAGTGACATGTAAAAATAACCGAAAATGACAGATATTAAGTGCCTAATCCATAGTTTTTGAGGTCACTGAGATGAATAGTGACACTCCCGATGCCCTTTAAGTCCAAGTTCCGCCACAGTAGGAAAGGAGGGGGTGAGAAGGTGTGAAAAATAAAACGTCAAAAATTACATATATTAGTATCTAATCCTTAGCTTCCAAGGTTGCTGAGATGAATAGTGACACTCCCGATGCCCTTTAACTCCAAGTTTAGGCCCCGATAGGAATGCGGGGTGTGAGAAGGGGTGAAATATAAAATGTCAAAAATGCTGGGCAATGTAACTGAAGTAACAATCTTAACAGGAAAGGGAGAGTGAGGGAGTGAGAGGAAGAGAGAGAGAGTGAGAGTGAGAGGAAGTGAGAGAGAGAGAGAGAGAGAGTAGTGATGTCAGGGGGAGAGAGAGAGAGAGAGAGAGAGAGAGAGAGAGAGAGAGAGAGAGAGAGAGAGAGAGAGAGAGAGAGAGAGAGAGATTATCAGTTGTCATTCAGTTTTCCCGGGCAGCGCCGGGTTAGTCAGCTAGTATCCCTATATTTCTCACCCTTTCAGTTGTACCTATGTCCCATGTGCTAAGGAAACGATTCATCTTAACAGTCTGAGCCTTGTTCTTTCATTCGAAGTCAGCATCCACAAATTTTCATAAAGGATAAATTATCTCGATAATGACTTCAACACTCCAAATCTTCTCCTAATCTTTTGTCAAATCTTATTCCTGGCCACACTACTTTACTCTAAACTTTCTCAGATTGCAAATACTTGAAAACTCTTTCACAGACTTCTTCACTATTCCTGAGCATCATCATATCACAGATGAGGAATAGGTTTTCATGAACAACTACTTAACTATTCCACATTCCACACTCCAGCCATGATCCATTTTCTTATTTAAACCTTTAACATAATTCAGATTTTCTTTCATTTCTTACATCAATGCAACAATAAAGCGATCGTACAGCCATGAAGACATATCACACTCTTTCCTCAGACTCATTTTAACGTCAAAACAGTCATTTCCCCCCCCCCTCTATATTTTGTAACACACGATTCGCTTTCGTTATAAAACTTCAATTCTTCTCAACAATTTATCATCAACTGTAGAACTGTCACGTTAAGTGATGGTTTTGCGGGAACTGCTGGTTCCCCGCTCGTTCCCTTTTGTGGATTGCTGCCTCCTTACCTTCAAGTTTTTTTTGTTTTGATGTTTTCGTGGTGAGCTGCCGTTTTTCTGTCTTCAGTGGGGTCTGGTAGGGCAGCAAAAGTAGCGGCAGTGGCAGCAGCAGCAGGCAGTTTTTTGGAGTCGACGTTGGTCGAGTTTTTGAGCAGCAAATTGGAGCACGCCTACGAAGTGGAGCACGTCGTAGAGGTGGAGTGTGACCATGAGTAGTCGTGTGACCACGAGCTGCTCATCTTTGATGACAGTGTGAGGCTGTCCTGACGTCTCCATCGGGGTTTTCTGGTTGATGGGTTTTTGTCCCTGTTGCACAGCTGAGGGCTGTCTTGGTGCCCCGATGGAGGACGTATGTTTGGTTTTTTTTTTCTGCCTGCTGTTGTTTATTTTTGCTTTTTTTTTTTTCTTACAGCTACTTTTTGTTTATTTAACTTGTTTTTGTTTAGAGCTGCCTTTTGGTTTCTTTGTATTTATGGTTTTTATCTTTTTACCAGACCTGACTCACTTGTAAATTTTGTAAATAAATTAATTTTAAGCTTTCTTTATTGTTTTTGTTGTTTTCCCCTCCTTTGTTTTGTTGCATCTGCCGTCAGTCATGACAGCCCCGTCCTGAGTATGTTAAAGAACCTGCATAACGACCCACCCGGGTCGTTACAATGGCGACCGTGACAGGGCGGCTCTGTTTTGGCTGGCGGGGTTGTTACGGCATTGGAGGGGAGCATGTGTAAAAAAAAAAAAATTTTTTTTTTTCTTTTAGGTGGGGAGGTGTCACGTTAAGTGATGGTTTTGCGGGAACTGCTGGTTCCCCGCTCGTTCCCTTTTGTGGATTGCTGCCTCCTTACCTTCAAGTTTTTTTTGTTTTGATGTTTTCGTGGTGAGCTGCCGTTTTTCTGTCTTCAGTCGGGTCTGGTAGGGCAGCAAAAGTAGCGGCAGTGGCAGCAGCAGCAGGCAGTTTTTTGGAGTCGACGTTGGTCGAGTTTTTGAGCAGCAAATTGGAGCACGCCTACGAAGTGGAGCACGTCGTAGAGGTGGAGTGTGACCATGAGTAGTCGTGTGACCACGAGCTGCTCATCTTTGATGACAGCGTGAGGCTGTCCTGACGTCTCCATCGGGGTTTTCTGGTTGATGGGTTTTTGTCCCTGTTGCACAGCTGAGGGCTGTCTTGGTGCCCCGATGGAGGACGTATGTTTGGTTTTTTTTTCTGCCTGCTGTTGTTTATTTTTGCCTTTTTTTTTCTTACAGCTACTTTTTGTTTATTTAACTTGTTTTTGTTTAGAGCTGCCTTTTGGTTTCTTTGTATTTATGGTTTTTATCTTTTTACCAGACCTGACTCACTTGTAAATTTTGTAAATAAATTAATTTTAAGCTTTCTTTATTGTTTTTGTTGTTTTCCCCTCCTTTGTTTTGTTGCATCTGCCGTCAGTCATGACAGCCCCGTCCTGAGTATGTTAAAGAACCTGCATAACGACCCACCCGGGTCGTTACAAGAACATTTTTAATGATTCTGTCATAAGTTTTCTAGGTCTTTGTATGTCACATATAAAGAATTTTCCCTTTGCTTTCAAGCTTCTCACATGATCATTCTATAAAACACACTTCAATTCTTCTCAATAATTTATCATCAACCGCAGCACATTTTTAATGATTCTGTCATAAGCTTTTCTAGGTCATTGTATGTCACATAAAAAGAATTTTCCCTTTGCTTTTAAGCTTCTCACATGATCATTCTATAAAACACATTTGAACCACGCGCCCTTTTGCTAGTCTAACCCAACTATTCCTCATCTATCAATGCTTCTGTTATTAGGTCTACTTCCGAAATCACAACCTTACCATACACCTTCCTTACTATCCTCTATAATGTAATAAGCCTTATAACCCTCAAAGTTTGCTCAGTCACCTGTACATTTTACATTATGAGAAACTTATAATTCTCAACAATTTTTCGGTAAATTTCCTTAATCCATACATACATTTACCTTGTCAATCACTCGATCACACTTCCGCCACCATGCTATTGCACCTAACGGTAATCTCTTTAATTTGTTCTCGTGTATTTTCAATTAAACTAATTTTTCTCAACTCAATTTACAACAATTAAATTTTCACCTCTTTGTGCATAACTTGATCTTTACTCTGTGTTAATATCCACTTTAACCGTTACTAATATCTATCAAATCTCTCTTCTAATAACTAAGTACTAATATAACCCAAGGCTTTTCCTCATTGTTATCATTTTCCTTGTTATATTTATAGCTATTTTTCTTTGCAACCATGTATTTCCAATAGTCAATCATCTCTACAATTATATTCACATAAAACTTTTGTTCTCATTTATTCCTGGGAACTCATACATATCAACATATCCCTCTCATGTCTTATATCTACCTATGCACTCGGTACCACGTTTAACGCAACCACCTTTTCGTATATTCCAAGCACAGCCAATCAGCCATACAGATTGTGATTCAAAGCCCTGTAACTTTACTAAGCAATCTCTGATTTCCGGCATATCTCTAAAACAACTGGCACTCTCTGGGGCAGCAAAGTCCAGGTTATATCACTTACTACTCCTGACACATTAGAATACACTGACCGCATTATTAACTGACTTTTAGTTAGTTACCTTGCATCACAATTACTAGGGTCACTGAGGCATCCATGAAAGGGAGGCTCATCCACCATTTAGAAAGGAAATTGCTTAACCAAGGGTTCACAGTCTCCCACTATGTGTCCCTCTGCCTTGGGATGCGATAAATTATATATTCATTGCGATATATATATATATATATATATATATATATATATATATATATATATATATATATATATATATATATATATATATATATACACATATACAAATTTATATATCAATATAAATATATATATATATATATATATATATAGAAAGTCTGTATAACCCCTGAAATTACTAGTTATTCCATCTTCTGCTTGGTTTCAAGATGTTCTTGATAACTCAGGGCAATCAATATATAAGGCAATGAGAATGGAGTCCAGGAGTGAATGGTATTCGAACAAACAAATAGGATGTTGGGCTACAGGTTAGACTAGGGAGGGAACGTTAGGTGAGGCTGTATCCCAGTCAGTACTACTGGCATAGTTTTTAGCTGAGGGTAAAGGAATTGCCAGACACACACGTAAAAATTTATATATATATATATATATATATATATATATATATATATATATATATATAGTAATATACATATATATATAATATATATACACACATACTGTATGTGTGTGTATAGTGTGTATTATAAAAAACTGAAAATTGAAATATGAAATTAGTGGAGCAACTTTTCCCCCAATTGGAAACGGAACCTACATTTGCTAGAATAGATCTTTTATACTAATATGTCAAATTCAGTTACGTCTTTGTCAGAGTGAATATACACATCCTTATCCTGGTAGCCTAATGTTAAGCAATTATTCATTAATGCTTGCAACATGTAAAATATCGATTTCTTGATGTTTTTCCACGCCCATTACATCGATAGCCTTGAAGTCCAAACAATAAATGAATGAAGAAAATTCCTTTCACGGCTGGGATTACCTACTAACAATCGCTACAAGGAATATGGCAACTTTACTGAAATACACTAACAAAGCTGGGAATTTTAAAATAAACACCCGCACATCTATCGAATTCGTATATATTTTTTTCTAAAGCAAAAATATATCCATTACCAACATGGTGCCACTATGGGAGGTGATTTGACTTTATGGGAATGAATACATAAAACTTAATGGCGAAGTTCATGAGAACTGTATATTGTAATTACCAGAGTGACCTCTTAACGCTGAATACAAATCTATAAAATTTTCATACGCTTTTACTAAGAGCTGCATTAAACCCCTGCACGAAACCCATTCTAACGATGGTAAAACAATGTAATGTATACTTTACTTGAGCACTGAAACATACGGAATCCATTGGATACAGTCACCAGAACTAGGCTGGAATGTCTTTGTTTCCATCGTAGCAGCAACGTTTAGCATTAATTTTATGCTCATGGGGATAGATGTGAGTTCCATTCGCTCAGTTCCTTTTATGGACTCCAGTGAACAACGGTCCAATGAAAACCACTTATCTATACATGCATACATACACACACACACATATATATATATATACTATATATATATATATATATATATATATATATATATATATATATATATATATATATATATATAATTATATATCATAAGGTGATTATTAATAAATTTCACAACTAATTTATATGTCCAACTCTACCACAAGTCAAATGAGACACTGGGGGAACGCAAGCAACCGATTCGTCTAAGTAATTTGGCACTAATTATAAGGGATAATGGTACGATGACATAAAAGCTGGGCATCGAAGGTATTACAGCACCTTGTATTTAGACAATCTGGAAGTGAAAAGTCATTCACACGGAAGCAAAGCTGGAATGTACGAAATCTGAATGATGAAAGACAATATAAGGCACAGGATTTAAGCTGTTAGCGTGAATTTAAAGCGCTGTACGTACGAAGAAATACTGAGATACAAAAGACTGGTAAAAAGGTTAGTGGAGGTGAACCGATGGATCACAGTTCGGAAATAATTAAGGACGAAGAGTTCGTGGGGGAAAAAAAAAATTCAAAATCAAGAAGTGCCACGAAGAGAGAGAGAACGATGAGGTACTGGAATGGTAGTGATAAAGTGAACAGTAGTGCTTTAATGTACAAAAGCGAAGTGGCTAATGTTAAGTAAGCTTTCTGCACAAAGTGCTTATCCTCGATTCATAAGTTAAACTATGAATTCGACAGTGACCAATGTTTTTTTTTTTTCATTCTCCGGAGACAGACCTTAGAGGGAAAATTGGAAAATGTCGAATAATTTCTACACGAAGATACTGGGCAATCAAATGTTCGTATATAAACAGACACACATAAAGACACAGACGTGTAGATATTCACACCATTATATATATATATATATATATATATATATATATATATATATATATATATATATATATATATATATATATATATATATTTATATTTCACACACACACATATATATATGTATGTATATATATACAATATATATATTTATCAGGTTCAATGGAATTTATTTGTCCTAGCTATCGTCACAAAAAGTTAAATAAAATAGTTGCATTTTAAGTTTGCTACTTACATTTCATTCATATTTCTCTTTCCTTCTCTTACAGGTAAAATACTTCAAAAACTGAATATTCGTAAAGCAGTATTATCCCTTACAATACCCATTTTACATGCTTAAATGATAAAGAAGAAACTTAGCTTTAGTAAGAAAAAGATAAATAATAATACCTAAGGGTGTGTTGTAAAATGTGTGTATATATATACGTATATATATATATATATATATATATATATATATATATATATATATATATATATATATATATATATATATAGAATATATATACATATACAGACATATACATACATATACTGTATATAATGTATAATATATATATATATATATATATATATATATATATATATATATATATAAACAGTTAAAGCCTAAATTGTCTCCATCCTTACCACACAGTATGACTCAAGCGTTCAATCCTAAGCAGTGGGAACGATTTGAACAGTGCCTTTGCTGAACTAAGTGTCCGGTGGCTTCTCCACAGTGGCAAGTCGCATCAAAGGTCGAAAAGCGACTGAGCTAAAAACCTTCAGCAATATTCTTCCTAAAAGATGGGCAGACAACAGGAAGCTTACACCCTCTGGAGCCACCCTCCTAAGGGGAAATGAATGTAGGCCAGTAAGTCGATAAGGAATGTAGGTCAATACACGCACCCACGCTATATATATGTATATGTGTGTGTATATGTGTGTATATATATATATATATATATATATATATATATATATATATATATATATATATATATATATATACATATATATATATATATATATATATATATATATATATATATATATATATATATATATATATATATATATATATATATATATACATACATGAAGACATACAAACATATACACACAAGCACACATATATACATGCATACATATACAGACAAACACACATATATATATATATATATATATATGTGTGTGTGTGTGTGTGTGTGTAAGTGTGACCGTGCTTAGGCACTGACAAATAAATCCTGAGGGAAATCATTCATAGCCAATTACCCCATCCCTCAAAAAACGAAAAATGCACCTGACACATCCTAATCACGATAATCAATAAGGTCAGTGTCTTTAGATGCATAAAAAAAATACGTATGAAAAAGTACGTAAGTAATTTTGCTTGCGCTAATCGATCGGACAGTTGCGAGTTCACCCGGTGGGGCGACGGTTAACATCTTGTTTCGGGAAGTACTTCCGGGTCACGCAATTTTTAGGTCTCGAATCGATCCGGAATTTTTAATGTCGCTGAGTGAAGGAGGTTATCACATTTATCTCTGCCTGTTTGTCTGTTGGCTCCGCTCACTGCAACTGTCAATCTCTGTCTCTTCGATTTTTTTTTTTCTTTTGTTACTTTTGACTGTGTGTGTCCGGATCGATTCGAGACCTAAAAATTACGTGACCCGGAAGTACTTCCCGAAACAAGATGTTAACCCTCACCCCACCGGGTGAACTTGCAACTGTCCGATCGATTAGCGCAAGCAAAATTACGTATGTATTTTTTTTTTTTATTTTTCATATATCTATAGGCACTGGCCTTGTTGATTATCGTGATTAGGATGTGCCAGGTGCATTTTTCGTTTTTTGAGGGATGGGGTAATTGGTGTGTTTGTGTGTGTGCATAATATAAATATAAATATATATATTATGTATATACATATATATATATATATATATATATATATTTATATATATATATATATATATATATATATATATATATATATATATATATATATATATATATATATATATATACACGTATCTAGGTGTGTGTACGTATGTATGTATGTATGTATGTGTGTATATATATATATATATATATATATATATATATATATATATATATATATATATATATATATATATATATATATATAAAGTAACAAATGTTTACAAAGCATACATAATTAAGTATCTACTACTGTGACATAAGTATGAATGGGAGAGAAACTGTGGAAGATCGAGCGACAGACAGAAAGGCAGAGCTAAATGTCACGAACATTTCACTTTTATTTATTTCTTTCCGTGCTTCAGCCAGCAACTATACCGACGACGTCATTCATAAATTTATGTAAAGACGAGAGAGAGAGAGAGAGAGAGAGAGAGAGAGAGAGAGAGAGAGAGAGAGAGAGCACGAAAATTATGAGAAAGCGTGTGCCTCCGTACGGTATTACTTCAATAAAAAGAAGAAGAGAGAGAGAGAGAGAGAGAGAGAGAGAGAGAGAGAGAGAGAGAGAGAGAGAGAGAGAGTACGAAAATTATGACAAAGCATGTGCCTACATGCAGTATTACTTCAGCAAAAAGGAAGAGAGAGAGAGAGAGAGAGAGAACGAAAATTATCAGAAAAACATGTGCCTACATGCGGTATTACTTAAGTAAAAAGAGAGAGAGAGAGAGAGAGAGAGAGAGAGAGAGAGAGAGAGAGAGAGAGAGAGAGTTTTGTTCCTTACCTTATTCGTTCCCAAGCCCTGTGTCGTATGACCGATGAAAGGAGGTGATGCATGCAACGGAACTCTTAGTTATTCTCTTGCTGCAACGTCTCCTTTTCAATTAATTCATTCACCAATCTTCTCTCTATTCCTTCTCTTTCTTTTCTTCTTTATTCACCCGGTTCCTCGGTTCTCTCTGTTGAGATCCCTCTTGTTAATTACAATTTTCCTATTTCATCAAACTATCGGCTAAAGTACAACCTTGATGATATTTTGATTCTTTATCTTTCAAAGAATTTTTTTCCTTCTCTTCGATCAAGATTTTGACTTAGAATTGCTAAAAATCAATATATATACATATATATATATTTTGAGAACAATATCTAACAGTTTGTGTTAATAATACATATAACTGACTTTTTCATGAATCTCTTAACATTTCTTTTCCAATATATACATATATATTTTATAATAACAGCAACAACGTTACAAACCTTCGAATGGCGTATGTTGAGTATTAGTACAAAGACAACTTTTTTCAATAATTCGTCGAAGCCTTTGACAAAACTATTTTTTTCCTTATCGTTAAAATCACTTTGCTTCCATCAGACTTAGAATCAAACTCAATACTAAATTTCAATATCTATTTATTTTTTTTTAATTATCACCGATTATCGATCGAAACAATACAACGAATAACCACGGAAAAACACACTCACAAAGACGACAAGCTAAATATACTTCACCTAAATAAATTCATCTAATTTCTTAATTTAACTTCTTAATTTTCTTTCGTTTTGGGGAAAAATTGGGTTTCTCGCAGTCGAAAATCAATTCGTGTTTTAAGGTTCATAGACTCAGTAGTATAACAACGATATGGTAAGTTGATTACACAAAAGGAAAAAATTTGTGGGTTTGAAGCTTCTATTTGTAGATACTGTTTATTTTTCTTCCTTAATTAACAAAGACATCTAAGATTCCTACGGTGAATACATATATCTGGGTAATCGACATTGATGCACACATCACTTAACACAGTAACACTATATATAACATTTTACTTGACACAAAAGTTCAACAGTTCACTGTAATCTCTTTACAACTAGCAAAATCTACATTAGTTTCACTACAGACTCTCTCTCGCTCGCTCTCTCTCTCTCTCTCTCAAACGACCACACTTTTATGGCTCCATGATCACTTGGTAAACATGCAATGCGTAAGGGCTTCGCGGTAAATATCAGTGAGAAACTTCTCGCTTGCTTGGAAATAATCAGTTGAGTTGGTATTATTCTTCTCAGTTCAACTTTAGACGAACCCGGTAAAAAAATAACGCACACACGCACGCACGCACGCACACGGAAACCGCACTCGTACAAAACTTTACGCTAAAGCTAAAAACTATTCGATGCAATTTCGAATTGGACTCCTGCACTTTTTTTTTTCTTTTTTTGGGGGGTCTAAAAGCTCGTCTCTGGCCAAAGAAAACTGAAGAGTCAGCACATCTGGCTGACAACCCCACTAATGGGGGGTTCGCTCAACCCATTTCACATTATGGTTTTCTTTTCAGGGGGAGGAGATGGGAGGGGAGGGGGGGTTCTGTTGGCGAGTGTCGGTTCGCGTAACGTCGGCCAACGCAGCGCCTCGGACACGTCTTGCCGGGCCGGTTCCACCCCAGCCACTGGCGGTCTCTCAAAAGGTGGTGGTGGTGGAGGAGAGACGGGAGGGGTGGCAACGGAGGTGCGCTGCTGCTACTCCTTCAACTCTTCTCTCCTCCTCCCCCTCTTTCCTCCCTTTCTTTTCTCCCTTAATCTCCTCTCACACTATCTCCCAAGTTTCAGTCTTTCCTTTCTCCAGCATTTAAAATGTGTATTTTGCATAATGGTGCGTTCTCCCATCCCGGCAGACGAAGAAAATGAAAACTATTCCCAAAAGAATTCACCTACAAAAACTAAGGAATCCGGAAGCATCGTCCCCGAAAGCGCTGGTTCGACCCTACTCGCATGATCTTTAATTCGCGCCTTCTGGGCTCCCGGTAAGCGACGACGTCAGGTCATCAGATGTTTCTGATATAGGCAGCACGGGACAGTAACTTTCAATTTACGGTGTGCAAGAGTACTTCCTCACGAGTGGATGAAAATGTATTATCTGTTACCACAGGAGGAGAAGGTACTTAAGAGGGAGGGCCATCGGATTTGTGTTCACGAGACTGCTTCCATATGAAAAACTCAAGAACAAAATGAATTTTAGATGATGTGATTTCTACGTTTCAAATATAGGGGAAAAAAACCTTGAAAATCACTAAAACAATACAATAGCTGCATAACGAAACAAATTAACAAATTCAAGTACAAGCAATATTCCACATAACAATAAATTTAGTTTAGGCCTAAAACTATTTTCACTTAAAAAATAAAAACAAATGACCTAGATATAACGCAAGCCAAACATTTTACGGCATCAGAATGAAAAAAAATAAATCAACGAAAATCTTTGTTTAAAAAAAACTAAGAAAAACAACAAAGCTAAAGGTAAGTCCAAAACGAAGAAATTACTGTATGTTGCTGATATACAAGTAACCTGAACTCCTGACCTTTACTGAAGATCAATGATGACAAAATTATTATATGAAGAAAGGCCTTGGGTACCCCATAAGAATTTGAACTTTGAAAGGTACGGAAAAAAATAAATTTAAAAAAATATCAATTTTACCATTAAATTTCCGTTTTTACAAATAACACTTTCGACAATGCATGTGCCTCATGGTTGGAAACTATCATCCATTTTGATTTGTTCATAATCATCAATTTATTTATGAATTATGTTATTTTAAGGTTCTGATTTTGAAATGCAATTCGGTTTCACAACTGCAGTGAGAATATTAAGTATCTTCAACTTCAAACTGAATCCTAACATACCACTATACTCACAGTGCTTGCATTTGCAATTCCAACATCATTTAGTGTCATTTCAAGATCGGTAATTCAAGTTCTTGATCCTAAATTATACTTATTCATACGTGATTAGCATAATCTTCATTGAAGCTGGAGTGTATAAGAATTTTTCTCTCATTTTTGCAATGAATAACGCTATCCGTGTATTTCGTAACTCTCAGTTTCAATACATAAAACAAATTTTCATTTCCAGTTATTCTAGCACTGGTAATTGTATTTTTCAGTAATATAACATCAGTATATTTAATAAGTACAGCTTCGTTAGAGGAAATAGCAAGTATTATTATTTTCTAAGTAGATATAAAAGCGCAGAACGTATCATAGGGAAACGTAATGAGAAAAATCCTTTCAAGTGAAAACCAATTAGACTTATTATCTCAAAGATCTACTGCGTAATGCTATTATCATTGTAATCCACCGTAATGAAGGTTCCAATTCTCGAAGGCGTTGCATTGGTACCCTTACAGACATGACCACAACAGCAATCAAATCTTAAATTTTCAATATTAAGGGGCATCTTGAAGATACAATAAAACACTGGTATTCTAAGATGTGTATGTTTGTGTCATGAGGTCAATATCTAGTTAACGGCTTCTCATCAAGGAAACTGGTTATCTAGCCATTCTGACTTCATCACTATAATTAGCGTTTATGTACTGTAAAAAAAATGATACCATCCATATATCAATATCAAATGCACAGCACTGTAATTGCAGTAAGATTACTGACCCTGGTATTGTATTATTTCACAGCCTAAATTGACAATTTCACCAAGGATTCTGCATCATTATAATTTTCTTCATTAACTGCATTTGACATAATAAAGTGCTGCCATGACTCACATAATGAATTTCCTCTTTCAATCTGCTCGTAGCAGATTCTCTGTTGTGAATGATACTTTCATTACTTTTGTCCCCATAAATTGCAATGAGTGACATCCTTACAGTTTCATACTTCTTTATTAGCGTAACACTCATTATTCATCATTTATACGTTCACTGCAATGGAGTGTCATCTAAAGCAAGGCAATATTACAATTAAATACAATACAATAAAATATATGTTGAAACTTGCATATTTACATTATTGTTATTTTGATCTAATGATTTAGTAATCTATTAATTTATCTTTTTTCTTTTCTGGTAACTGATCTCTTCTTTCTGTATTTCCTATTATCTTTTGTAACTTCTTTCAAATGAACACCATATTCTCTGGAACTTGAATTTCAAGTCAATGACCCCTGTAGGCTTGTTCCACATGAATAGGGGTTTGTCTTTTGAATAATAATAATAATAATAATAATAATAATAATAATAATAATAATAATAATAATAATAATACCGTACAACCTAAAATGTTTTGTAAATGCATAATCAACCGCATTCACCCGTTACAAAAAATCACTCCGCTATCCACATTATCACATTCCACACAATCTATCTTATCTTGGGGAAATCAACAATGCCCATATTACAAAGTTATGTAAACGTTACTATCTCTTTGCAGTCTAAGTTTAGAATGTTCTCACTGATTTTAATTTCCCCAAGTTACTATAATTATCCAACTTTTATCTCGTTCTTCGTCTTACTTCTTCGATCTCTATTTATCCTTTTCTCTTCCTCGTTGGACCTGCTGAAATAAAAAAGTCATAAAGTGCCCTGTAGAAAAGGAATTGGTACAGGAAAAAACTAACGTCAATGAATTCGTCACAAACAAGGAAAAACTTACTCCCAGTTCTTGCGTCTGGCGTGGCATAAAAATAAACATTCTCAGGAAATAAAAAGTTACAAAATACACCAGGGAAATATTTTTCTGGAAACACGTTGTTTTCAGAAACTAATACAGCATACAGTTTTCCCTGTAATTAAAACGGAATTAAAACTTTCCCACCGAACTCCGCCATCGTTACAGTAGGCGGCTTACCTCCCCAATTCTTTGTAAGTTTTAAATCTTCCGGAAATCTCTGGTTTCCATACATGTTTTTTTTTTTTTTTTTTTATAAAACTTGGAAACTTTTAAAAACAATTCCTCGTCATCGGGGAATCTTTAAAAATGGGTATCGTTTATAATGATTCCACAGTAAGTAACCGATATAAAATAATCTTTTATTCTCTCTCTCTCTCTCTCATCCACCTCAACTATGGTAAGGTTTGGTACAATTCTATTTTGTCCAAAGATAAAGCTAACGACTTGTTCCCAGGTGCAAGAAACACAGTTTCAAATTCTTGAAAAAATGAAAGTGAAAACACAAGTACTGACACAGATAAAGTAAGTCTAAAACAAAAAAAAAAAAAAAAGAAACAAGAATCATTAGTTAATTTTTTTTAAATGCAAAAGTAAAGCTTTGGTAAATCTATTACTGAAACAAATGACACTCAACGCAATGTAGTAAGCCACCAAGTGTAACAACCATCAGCAGCACTTAATCTAAAGCTTCTTTCCTACATCAATATTGACTGAAGAACAAATCTTTGCAAAAACTGGATTGTATGAAGCAATGATTAACACTGCCAATAAGTCGTTACTTTGTATTCGAAATATTTATGATGTATAAGCAATAAGTTACCGACATGTGTTTATGACACGTTTTTCTGTAGTATGGACGCACCCAACGAAGTTACTTTTTTTGACATACAAAAGTAAGAAACCACTAAATTTTCAAGGTGGCAGAGGAAGGCCTGAGAAGAGCAACGAACATTACGTTTGTAAAAAAAAAAAAAAATGAAAGGAGCAGCTAAAATTACGCTTGTAAAAAAAAGCTGAAGGAAGCAGCTAAAATTACTTTTGTAAAAAAAAAATGAAAGGAACAGCTGAAATTACGCTTGTAAAAAAATTTGAAGGGAGCAGCTAAAATTACGTTTGTAAAAAAATCTGAAGGAAGCAGCTAAAATTAAGTTTGTAAAAAAAAAAAGGTGAAAGGAGCAGCCAAAATTAGGATTGTAAAAAAAAATCTGAAGGGAGCAGGTAAAATTACGCTTGTAAAAAAAAAGCTGAAGGAAGCAGCTAGAATTACGTTCGTAAAAAAAAAAGGTAAAATTACGATCATAAAAAAAGCTGAAGGGTGCAGCTAAAATTACGTTCGTAAAAAAAAAAAGGCTGAAGGAAGCAAGTAAAACAACGTTTGTAAAAAAAAAAAAGCTAAAGAGAGCAGTTAAAATTATATTTGTAAATGGAAAAGCTGAAGGGAGAAGCTAAAATTACGTTTCTAAAAAAAAAAGTTTCTGTTATCATTCGCATCATAGTTTGCTTGGAGACAGAAACTCAAAAAAACAAAGCCATAGTTAAAACAGGGCCAATAAAAAGAGACACATCAGCACCTCACTTTCAGACACATTAAAACCTCAATTTACGCGCTTTTGTTTACAAAATATTATCATTCATTCATTCATTCAGATCATATGCAAATCACATGCTAGACAGGAAACTAATGTTCCTACCGGTGTTGTAAGAACTTTTGAACAATGAGAAATTGACTTTCACTTCTTGGTAATAAAGCTGACTGAATTAAAAGGATGCCTCGATCAGCTATAAGATATTTTACCCAAGATTTGTGTTGAGTAATAAAATAAGTAATCCTTATGGCGGCAGTGACTTTGGGAATGACATCAAACTTATTCGAATTTATTGTACGTACATGTCTTATGTATTAATATGTTTCCGTTGTGCAGCGATATCTTAATTTTGAAACTGTTGTTGCCTATACAAACATCAGTTCTCTAGTTCCTCTCTCCTGTGCATATATTATAGTAGCTGTTGTTGTTGAATTTAAGCTTTCATTCTTACCAGTGGACCAGTAAGCGTGCACAGAATGGTACTTTTAAGAGTAGCATCACCTTTCATTGCCAATAGTATTTACGTTGTTGACCTACTGGTAGAACCAACCATAACTTTAAAACATGGGGACTCAGATCCTCCCCGGTGTTTCCTAACCATCTAATACCTTCATTTCTTTGGCAAGCTTTCCATTGGCAGTTTAATATCTTTTTCTCGTGTTTTACACGCAAAGTTATACCGATTTTCCAGTTTATAATATATGAAAATAATTTATAAAATAAATGAAACAATTTATGTACAAAAATAAATAAAATAAAACAAAATAAGCAAGTTTCCTTAATAGTTCTTTTATCACCAAGAAATTCATTATGTTGCGAAGAATCGTATAACATACTATTGTCTGAATTTTTTGGTGTTGCTACTAATATCATTTAAATACTGTTACAGATTACTACCTCAGGACAACTGCAGCTTAATGAAAAAGTAAAAGTAATAAAGTTAGTAAAACACAGAATAACAGTTTCCAGTGAAGGTTGACCATGGGAGCCCATTAACCTTATAAGACGAAAAACACTGCAGTTCAAAACATTGTTATCTTCATCATCAAAACATCGACAATAACAATCATAATACTGATAATAATGTTGACATTCAAGAGTGTGTGTGTGTGTGTTTTGTGTGAGTGAGAGAGAGAGAGAGAGAGAGAGAGAGAGAGAGAGAGAGAGAGAGAGAGAGAGAGATTTGCCAAATATCTGAGCACTGTACAGAGAAGAACTACTAAAATCATATATGCTTCTGTTTGCTACATTATGAATTCCTTCCACGGGAAACCAGCAGTCGGTTGCATCATCAAGGGAATATCTGTTCATTACAAGAAATTTTTGTTTCAGGAATTTCTGAACTTCTGTTGGTGCGGTCCTCGTTAAAAATCTCATGGCTCGACTGATCGCCACATGAAATTATGCAATGTTTTATTTTTCAGCCTAACATGTTTTCTTTCTGCTAATCTATAATAGAAATCAGAAAATTCAAAATAGTCATTTCTTTTTCATTCGAGTGCAATGAAATAACTATACCTCTTTCTACTTTCATTTTCAGTTCTAGGGTGCAATGATGGCACAATAAATTAGAATTTCTTTCACCCAAATGCATTTTCAGTGTAAAAATAAAATAAAATTGCTAAGACAGCAATTACCAATATTAATACATTTGCTTCAAGATAATTAAGTGACGTATTTTGATGTAAAAATGTGCACCTGTATAATGTATTTTGGTAAAGGTTATTCTAAGCCGTCTTCCTTTATAAAATTGTTTTTATTTTTTTTTCGTTGATTCATTGATTGTTTGCTTTTTAGACAGCCAAGCACAAGAGATCTTGTGCACAACAATGGAGTATGCAACCTTTAGTATTTTTTTGTTCTCTTAAGAAAACCTTGCTCTCGTTTGTAATTTATAGTGATATTCTATCCAGCTTAACAGGGTCTTGCTAGTCATTTTCTGTAAAAGCATGTCACTTTCTTAGATCGGGAACGCTCATGCTCTTTTCTCCGTCAGCCAACTAACACCCAAGAATGCCATCCTCTCCAATAAGTCAATTACTCCCCCAACCACTCAGTCGCTAGCTGACTATCCTCTTCAGCCGTGTCTTCAAACATAAACTCACTGCCTTTTCCTGTCTTCAGATCCGGTATTACTAAAACGTTCTTTTTAAAACCTAACAATTAATTATTATAGCTTATCTGTAGTATTTTTTTGAGCTTGCCCGTTTACAATGTTTACACACAAAAACAAAAAACTTTCACATCATAGTTGGCTCTATGTTCATCTAAGCAGAAACCATTTAAGAGTATTTTGACCTAATCCATTTTGTAAGAGACAAGTCGTTCAGGAGTTGAGCAAGTGACCACGTTCCTGACAAATGTCACTAAATAAATAAATAAAAACGAAAATTCTTTTTAAGCATACTCTCAGCAAAGGCCTCGGGGTAAAAAGGAATTCTAAACACAAAGAACGAAAAAACCAGTAAAAAAATACCACTCCTGCAAAGTTGCCCATTTGGGCACTTACTAGTCAGTGACTACTATTCATCAAAACATGACAGCGTGTTTTCCTTATATTCTATTACATGGATTGTGCCAATAATGTTTTAATTCAAGGATCCATCCGACATACCGCACTCAAATAACTTTTTAGATTATCTTCAGAAAAACTTCCTCTCTCCCGTGGCTTTTTATAGCCTGTAAAAATAACAAAAGGGCTTGAGGGTAGGGCCTTCAAATATATCAGATAGTTTTGTAGTTTGTATATATATATATATATATATATATATATATATATATATATATATATATATATATATATATATATATGTATACATTATACGATATATATATACCAAGTACCTATATTATATATATATATAGTCATATAAATATACACAAAAATTTATATCATTCATATATATAGATACCTGAACTCTATATAACAATAAATATATGCGACTATATACACTCTAAAGGTAACAGTGATCTTTTAAAAATTTCACAAAATCCAAAAATTTATTACTGGAAATATCAAACTAAGTTTATCTAAAGGTAGTGATCCTTTAAAATTTACTTATTAGGAATTAAACAAGAAATGTACTAGAGAAAAAGGGCATTACTCCGTCAAACAACTATAATTGTTTCCCTGGTCTTAATTCACTTCAGCAAAACTAAAGGGAACAAAACATGTTTATCACTTTGCCTTATGCACACACAATTAATCCTACATGAAACACTGTGTTTAAGAATTTTAAATATAAAAATTTATTTTTAACTTCAAAATTTATAATTAGAATTCACAATCTGAAAAATTTACCATTACTTGACAAGAACACACGATTTAATTAATTCTTAAACAAGATTAATTCACAAAACTTTAATTTATCAAGAAACTGTGTTAACTAAGCAAAATTTACACTATTAAGAATTACTCAAGATTTGAAAAGGAAATCTTAACAAATGAAAACCAATCAAGTATGCAATGTTAAAGTATCAAAAATATATAAAATACTAAGCAAATAAATGTTAAATCACCTACACAAAAATTGGGAAAAAGTAAGAAATTGCAAACACAAGAACACACAAAAAATGCACAAAACAAGAACATAAAAAAATGCACAAAAGATTTATCAACAACAATTTCACTAAGGCAAAATCTCCCTGATATGTCTTATTATACCATGGTAATAATAAGTAAAATTCCACTTTACCTTACACAAGCTTGTGAGAACCTTTGTAAAATTCACAAAAACAGACTCCCTATAAGGCGCCTGTTACACTTCTAATAACTTTTCCTATGATCAGATCTCAAAAAGGGAATATTATTACTGGTGACCACAAATATACATAAAACTTTACTCTCTTTTGAAGGAAGAGAGAGAGAGAGAGAGAGAGAGAGAGAGAGAGAGAGAGAGAGAGAGAGACAAACCAACTAACTCCTACAGGGTCTGTTACAACAATGAAAGCCTCCCAGATTCTACTTTAAGAGAAATCTATGTTGCCCTGAGAGATTTTGGGAACGTGACACCCTCTGGGTCAAAAAGGGCCCTTTAGCCTATGAGCACACATCTCTTTTAAAGACAGGGATTTCCTGCCTGCACATTTGTTCAAACAACAGCCTTTTGGGCCAACCAGTGTTATCTAAACCTTTCATCCCATATCTTTTTTAATGACAGTTTAAATGAATTGGGAAACAAACCTTCGCAAAAGGGGGTTTTACTCTTGCCTCGGTCAACAAATATTATCTAGACCTGTCACCTCATCTCTCTTTTGATGACAGCTAAATGGACTGGGGACTTCCTTTCGCGAACAGGAAGCCCCTGGCTAACACCTGATTACACATCAGCCTACCAGCTGTGTAAACATGTCTCTAACAGCAAAATGTGTTTTATCTCTAAAATCACGCAGTCAATCTAACCCTTTTAAGATCTGACACTTGGCATTTCAATAAACAGTATTACTATAAACAACACATGACAAATATAAAAGAAAATACAGAAAACATATATATTACAAAGCCACATCATTATAATATATACTGCATATATATATATATATATATATATATATATATATATATATATATATATATATATATATATATATATATATATATATATATATATATATATATATATATAAATATAATATTTAAAATGCTGGTTTTAATTATTCTCATTGTATGCTAATGCACTGAAGGAAAATGCACAAATTATTGCTTTACTGCTCTATTTATTTATGACTGTGGCTAAAACTGTTTCAGCCACTGCTGCATTGCTATCATCAGGGCAATTTCATGAAAGTGTTGCTATTATTGATCAAGCTGGCCTTATGCTGGCAAGAATCTTACTCTTGAACCTGAGAATAATAAATTATAAAAAAAAAACAAAAGCTTATATAATAGCAGTGAAACTGTACAAGTGAAAATTAGAAATAAGAAGAGTGAACACTTACAAAAAAAAGGTATTACCGGAGATAGGTCCAAGCGATCTACAACGAAGCATTACAAAATTAGTTCCTTTGGTTCCTGAAGGACCAGAATGGAACTTCCTCTTGCAGTCACCAAATACCCACAGTTAAAATCTTAGCAAATAATTTCAGTATCTACGATAAAGTCATCTAAAGTAAACATTTTATATGAATCCACAAAAGGACAATGTATGGTGCTATTGTTATGATGGGCCTGAAATCACCTTCTTAGATTTATCATTGTGTGGTCAGTTTAGCTCAAGTTGATGGCCTTTCATGCCTCTTATGAACATTTAAACTTGTAAACCATTTTGACCCTAGCTCCCTTTGGTGTACTAGGGCAGTGCTGTTCTTAATAAAAAAAAAAAAAAAAAAAAAGGCAGCTACTACGTTTGAAAGACCGGTTGAAGACTCAACAATACTCTCTCAAAAGGTGCCTTTGTTGTTACTCCATAGGTGACGAAATTCTAGGGACATCTGCTTCCTGTCTGTAAGATGTTCTGTAGTCAGTTTTGGAAAAGTTAGTTAATAGTTTTTCCTGCATGTTCTGCTGAGCCTACATTGGGAATTCTTCAGTTTTCTTTAAAATGCCCTCTATCATGTCACTAAGGTATCCATTGTTTGTCAACATCTATTTCACACATTTTATTTCTGTGTGAGTAGCATCGAAGTACGGCAGTGGGAGGAAGTTTTTTTAGTTTGCTGAAGGTGAACGTCTCAACTGACAGTCATTTTCTAGGTATTACATCGGTACTTCACTCTTTCTGTGCAACCAAATCTGGCCTCCTATTGTTATGACACAAGAGCTCATTAGAAGTGAACTATTCGGTTCCTTAATTTGTTATTCTAATTTCCTTTGCTTTGCTCATTTGATAAATTACGTTTTGCAGCCAATCTAGCAAAACTTATACCTGACTTCCTTTTGAGATTGCCTTATGGAAGTGATAAATGCTATGTTGGTTTAGCGTTGTTAGTAAAATTACAAGACAAATCACCAAATTTGTTTAAATTGTTTAGGTAATTTTGAACCTAGATTATTATTTTACATTGTTAACAATGTAAAATAATGATCTAGGTTCAAAATTACCTCAAACATTTAAGCAGATTTGGTGATTTGTCTTGCAATTTTACTAACAAAATATTAATGCAAAATCAACATGTTCGAAAAGTTTTAATACCATTTCCTGTCATAAAACAAACTGCTTCAATATATGACGTGACGTACAGTGGCACTGTTCACTTTGTTCCTCATTCGTGATATTTTTTTATACCTTAATAATGTACTTCTTTTTGGACTTTTTCTGAAATACTTCATTAAAGGAGAAGCATATACTGAACTCTCGGTAAAGTCTAAACAAGAATGCAGTGAGCATTCAAATGGAACTTAACCAAACATAGACCTAATCAATACTTTATTTCCTCAAGTAATGCTTTCACTGTTAAATGCAAATAAATAAAATAAAGGTAATTGGAAAATTGATAAATAATAAAAATCTTTTGATGAACTTGAATTTTCCACCCAGAGGACCAGAACAGACTCACGTTGGTCTAAGCCACACTATTTTTATGGGATAGTATCATCATTACAAGAGCAGACCCATAAACATTTAATTATGTTGTTGGGCAAACAGGATGAAGGGGATCCTACCTTAAAAACCAGAACGCTGTTGGAATACACAGCCAGATATCTGAGATAGTTCCACCTCCAAGAATCAGTCTGATACTATATAAATTCCTTTTTAGGTCCCAACACTATCAGACAATCGACACTTCCACTACTGTTATCACCTTAAGCTTAGAACATGAATTCCAATCGCAGCCATGCTAATTTTTCTTATTTAACAAAACCGAAAATTTTCTATATGCAGCAAAAAATCCGCAACATCTAAGCCCCCCAAAAAATCAAGATAAAGATGTATAGATTTGAATCTAAGAATGAATTCCAGGTGTTCAAGAGCATCTTTACTAGAACAAGATAGCTCTATGTCAAGGGGAGCCTTCACTTGCACTGAAAATCAAATGATTAACTAGTTTAATGTTCATAAAAATGTGTTGCTTAGAGAGACATGACCTTTCATATACCTGATGAAATCTGTAAATGTTTTGCTTACATAACATTGTTGCAATACAATACAATCTGAAATTTTTAAAGTTTTCTGTCATGACCCATTCAACAGTAAGAGTCACCACTTAATACCATCAGTGCCACCATTAGACCAATAAGATTCTACAACATAACACAGAACGTGAATCCTAATAGATTTCTTTTTGCTATTGGTGAATAATATGCCTGGCGCCATATATACTTCTTTTAGTGACTGCATTTACGCTATACTATATTCCTCCTCAACAGTTGGTTTCCATGCTGGGCTACTCAGTTTAATACCCTTTTAAAATAATTGCAGTATATCAAACAATATGGATAGATGTTAGCCAAACATGAATTTTTCATAATTTAAATAAACAAAAGTATTAGGGAAACAAATTTTTTATCACAATGCAATGGTGGAGAAAAATACGTTCCAACTAACATATGCGTTTCAAATAACGTAATGTTTAAAGCTATTTGTGCCAGGTATTGTGCATTAAAATTCAAGGGATGAGATAACCAGTTATGATTCCGTACTGATAACTTATTTATAAGTATATTTCTTTGACTATTCTGTGTAAAGATAGTTTCATAAAAGGATGCTCAGTTCTTTACCAAAATAAATCTGAGATATTTTCATTGGTATCCAATACTTAAAAAATAATATTAACAAAAATAAAACGTTAAATTGACGAGGTTGAAATTTTTAACCGACGAAAGAAAAAACCAAATCTATGCAGCTGTAAAAAAATAGGCCACGAATAAAGTAATAGAGATATAGTGTATTACAACATGCAAAGCTTTAATAAATTGCCTTTCCGATGATTTATAAATTATTGCTGTATCCGCCAGCCATTGTGAAACAAAGCCTATTATCGTAATTTTTCAGACTACGTGTAAACTGAATGTAATTTTTGTTTCTTTTAGTAAAGCGTTATATTTTTTCTAGCTCAGGCAGAAAATATTATTTTCTCTTTTTTCCAGTTTATTACCTACATTTATTAACACTGAGGAAGAATTGATAATGAACAATTAATGAACATAGGTTACACAAAACAATTGATATATTGTAATTACCTTGAAGCTGCAAAATTACTTCGTTGGTAAACTATCGATGATAAAAAGAAATGAAACCTATAATGCAAAAATCATTTAGGAGTCCTGTGAGAGTTGAAGAAATGATTGCAAACACGCACTAGCACCAAAGTAAATAATAAATCGAAACTTAAGTTCACTTCACAGCTTGAAGCAACGGGATACCTTGCACCACCATAATATCGGACTATAATATTTCATCACAAATTTTATCTAAGTTACAAAAGAACCAGCCCAATAAGTAATATAATTTCTTTTTCAGTCTTTTTTTTTAACTCAACAATTCTCTACTCGTACGTTTTTTCACTATTTCTGACCATCGATTACATGTCCTTCTCTCTCTCTCTCTCTCTCTCTCTCTCTCTCTCTCTCTCTCTCTCTCTCTCTCTCTCTCTCTCTATAGAGAAAACATGTAATTATGGATCATCATGCACTTTCTTATTGTCACTATTTCTTAGAAATATATATATATATATATCTATCTATATATATATATCAATATATATATATATATATATATATATATATAAATATCAGTATATATATATATATATATATATATATATATATATATATATATATATATATATATATATATACATAATATATAGTAAATATCAGTATGTGTATATACACACACACCCATGCATACATACATACATACATATATATATATATATATATATATATATATATATATATATACATACATATACAGGTAGATAGATATATAGACAGAAAGACAGACAGATAGATAGATACATAGATAGACAAATAGAAAGATATTACATATACGTGTTGACGTAAAGTAGGTGAGCAAACTCCCAAACGTGGAAAAGTACTACGTAAATAAATTCTTACCAAATCTATAAATTCTTGAATTAATCTGATTAATTTTCTCTTTAAGATTTAGCGTCATTAATTTTCCATATCTGTAAATATTAGCAAGAAAATTATTTTCCTTGACATTTCTTGTTTACTATTGGGTTGCAATGCGACTTTGGTGGGTAAATGTAAGAAATTAATAATTTTGTTACTCTTATCAAAATATATTTTGATCATTATTTCCTATTTCTTAAACGTGCATTGTTAGTGTCGTAATTTAAGTGTCCTGTGGAACTTGCATGAGTATAGTTTATAAACCTACGTCATTTTTAGTTTTCTGTAAAAGAAAGTATTATTGGTCCGACCTTTTTCTGTCCGCCCTCAGATCTTAAAAACTACTGAGGCTAGAGGGCTGCAAATTGGTATGTCGATCATCCACCCTCCAATTATCAAACATAGCAAATTGCAGCCCTTTCGCCTCAGTACGTTTTTTTTTTTTTATTTTATTTAAGGTTAAAGTTAGCCATAACCGTGCTTCTGGGCCGTGGTTAAAGTTTCATGGGCCGCGGCTCATACAGCATTATACCGAGAGGACCGAAAGACAGATCTATTTTCGGTAGCCTTGATTGTACGCTGTAGCGGCTGTACAGAAAACTCGATTGCGCCGAAAAAACTTTGGCGCATTTTTTACTTGTTTTTAACTTACGATTGACAGCAAATACAAATAAATTTCAGATTTTTTACGTCATATAATACTGAAATAAATTTCGTCCCCCAAAATCCAGCGAATTTTTTACTGAAATTAAATCAGTGGAAAGGAGCAGAGGTACGTGGGATTATATTAAAAAAAAATAGAATAAAACCACTGCATGGCTCATTCCTCTTTGTTCCATATTCATAAAGAAAACAATTCAATTTAAAATGCGCAGCTCCTTTGAACTAAAAATTAAATGCAAAAAAATGCTGCGATGCTGAAAAATAATTTTACCGGAAATTATTTGACATATTCCAATTTAGGCAAAAATTTTGTTTGTCTCAGCAGGTGTACATCTTTCATTTATCATATAATTCAAATGACACTAAAATTTTGGTAAAAGTTGACTAATTTTATTTAAAAGTATTAAATTAAGACGTTCCATTTTGTACAAAAACAGTCCTGTTATTTCTCCGACGAGTCCTTTCTATTAGCATTCATTAGTTTAAATCTACGGCCTTAACAGGAATGGTGTTTTTGGGCTGAAGAATGCTGCGTTCATTATTACACGTGCAAATTTATATCACGTTCTAAATCAGTAACGCTTTTACTTTACAAAAGGCCCTGTTTAGCAACGGGCCCATACGGAGGAGAAAGAGAAAGGAGGGAAGTTTATCCTAACCCTCCCCAAACTATTATGCGCTCTTAGAAGGTGGAAAGTCATGCTAATTAAAGAACACAGGAACTATCCAATAGCCGTAAAGGTATACATTTCCAATCAAGTTCCAGGTGCCCGAATGACAACTCTAAGTTATGAACATGATTTCCATTTACTTTTAGCCTTCTCGTTTTCAAAATGTGATACATATCGAGTTGGAGTTAAAGGTAGGTATAAATATTTAAATATAACTATAATCCTATATTTTTCCTTATCAATGATGTATCTACTCAGCAAAAATTATTTGCACATCAATCGCAGCATTCGTGTCATCAAAAATAAACAGCTGTTAATTAACAATTGCTAATCCCAACAAAGCTGCAAGTTATCTCTGAACAGAGAGAGAGAGAGAGAGAGAGAGAGAGAGAGAGAGAGAGAGAGAGAGAGAGAGAGAGAGAGAGAATAATTCTTCGCGTGACCACTGACTCTTTAATCAAGACTTTCTTGAGTGCTATACTTCGTCGTAAAAGTTCACAATTCAATTTGGAATGAAAGAAGGGAGGAAAATCATATGTATACGTAACCAAGTCTATTACGCAATCAGTAATTAGGGAAGTCACTTTTAAATGGAATCAATAGCTAAGAAAGTAATGTTTAAATGGAAGACAAAACTACATAAAATCCAGAAAATCAGTCCCCCAATGAAAACAAAAATTATATAATCATATATCTATATAAGGAGCGAAAATAGTTTCATTCCAACAATAACTTGATATCATCCTTTTTATATTTTCTTCATCTTTAATTAGACAAATTTAAGGAAAGCCAATACATCGACATAGTCAAAATATGTTGGAAAAACATAAAATCCAGAGTTCACTAATCAATAACGACCACTTGAAAAATACTAATACAAATTCAAAATTTTACAACATGAAGAAACATGGACAATTAAAGCTGGTTTTCACCCTACATGTAGTATTTTAGCAATAATGAACTCAAGGCAAAACACTCAATGCCAAACTGGGACAATTTTAATTTTCTAGTTAGAAAATTTTTTAGTTAGAAAATTCAAGGAAACCACACCTTAGCAACAATTAAACGGGCAAGTATAAATTGTAAATCTGAATTAATTAATTATAAAGCGCCTGATGGAAATTATTTGAATCTAAAGCTTATTTTGACTTCAGTAGCTGCAATGATGGGTGATGTTTTTAGCCTGATGACTGATCTACTTAAGTATTTGCTAAAACTTTCTTCTTTTGTGGACGGGAAATTATTTGAATCTATTAGAGGGAATTGCTTATTTTGACTTCGAAGTAGCTGCAATGATGGGTGATGTTTATTACCGAACGCTGATCTTAAATAAGAAACCTGACTGATCTACTTACCAGTTGTGCTAAAACTTTCTTCTTTTGTGGACGAAAGGAAATCATAATACCATTTTCTCTCCATGTCTTGCATGCGCTACAGTATCAAAAGAAAATGGGTTTAAACATATTCTTCTGGACTGGCGACAATTTCTGATATTTCACAGCAAGGAGTTTCCGTCTCGACCGACTTCTCAAAACATAATTAAAATCAAAATGGTCCACATACAAGAAACAAAATCATTCATATTTCCTTTTGTGCGACCAATATTTGGATAAAGGACGATTCTTACATAAAAAAAACAGTTAGTTCCAAACACTGAAGTTGTTGTTTAGAGAATGTAACAAGCAAACTTTGAAAATCAATTCCCTCACCAGCAAAATCTCGAAATAGCGAAAGCACAAGCACGGAAGCACGACGAGAATACAGAGAGAAACGACTTCATTTCTTTCTCTCCTTCGTTCTCTCAGCCTTAGCTCTCTATTTACGATCGCATTGTCTTCTTTAATGAGCCAGAGGAGACAACTGAAGACTCCAGCGGTGTTTTGCAGCTTGAGGTAAAGCGACGCAATATTACAGTTGGGGAGGAATTTATGCTCCGGTGTTTCCAGCTTGACGTTTATGGCTGTTTATTGCATTATTTTATGTGCTTAAACTGGTTTTTTCTCATTTACGCTCTCTTTCCTCCTTTCTACACTTCGTTCGAGTCTGGAAATATTAACGAGTTACTAGATAAACAAACGAGAGAGAGAGAGAGAGAGAGAGAGAGAGAGAGAGAGAGAGAGAGAGAGAGAAGAGAGAGGTTTTGTAAGCTCAGGTATTCTCCCTCTAGTCAACTTTTTCTTCAAAAGAATTCCCACAATGCCAGGTTGGGTAAAATACAACCAAAGAATTCTTAAGAGTCAGAGATTGTAAAAAATTAGTTTTATTTTCTTAATCCGGAAAAATATATTCTTCACAAAAAAAAAATTTAGTAATGAGATACAAATTCAACTGGACCAGGTTTCAACTGCGTTATGATATACTTAAGCATAACACTCAAAGAAAAGAAAATCTTCCCATCTATTTTCTACGAAGTCCTCCAACCTTCCCTCTTCCAAAAGGCTTGTGATAGGTAACGGCAAAATGTTTGCGTATTCTTGCCAAAATATTCGGAATGAAAATGAAAATTTTACCTCAGAAGATACAAAGACTTGCTTCATCTTTTCAGTTTTAGCAGAGTTTAAATGAAGCAAGTTCTCAAAAAAAAAAAAAAAAAAAAAAAAAAAAAAAAACTCAGTCTTGATGAAGTTTCCTGAAGTTACTTAACCGCCATCTGCAAACTCTTATTTTTTAGAAACAATTGACCAAATCACAAGCAAGAAGAGACCCACGCACCGAAAGGACGGAAACAGAGGCACACACAGAAATGACTTAATTTCTTCCCTTCGTTCTCTCAGCCTCAATTCCATGTTTACGATCGCGTTGTCTTCTTTAATGAGCGACGAGAGACGACTGAAGAAGACTTCGGCGGTGTTTTGCAGCGACGCAATATTACAGCTGGCGAGGAATTTATACACCGGCGCTTCTTGCCTGATGTATACGGCTGTTTATTGCATTAATTTCTAGACTGAATTTCAGTTTCTTTTAATACTTACTCTCTCTGTTCTTATTTCTATATTTTACGTAATTCGGAAAGTAGAAACGTGTTACTAGAAGACACATGACTGTAAGAACTGCGTGACAAGGAAAATCGTCTTTTCCTGGCAATAGCAATCTTAGCTTTCCAAACATCTAAATTATCACGGATTCCCAAAAGTGCCCCAAGAGATCAAGATAATAAAATGACGAAAATTTAGCCTCACCTTAATTAGATGGAGACCACACAAACAGTAGACTTCTTTTTGGTTTTACTCCTCTTTTATGTAATAGCCATACTGACTGGGAACAAAAAATGGAAATCATCTTTTACTGACAATTGTATTCTTAGGTTTCCAAACGTCAAAAAACATCATGGATACCTAAAAGTGCCAAAAGAGCTCGAGGTAATAAAATAACAAATTCATTTTCAGCCTTAATTAAAAGGAGACGGCACAAACTATAGAGCCAATTTTGGCTTTACTTCTGTTTTTATGTAATATTCATAATGACAGGAAACAAAAACGTGTCTTCTAGTCTTCCTTGGTATAATTAAACGCCCCCTTAGAAATCTTAAATGAAAATAACAAAGTATAAAATATAATTCTACTATAAATACCCTTGAAGACAGAATATTATAACATGGAGGTAATGGGTAATATCAAAGATAAACTCTAGCAGTTCCATTATCTGCATAACACCCTCGTATACTGTTTGCCAAAGAAGGGCCGAAACCATTATCGAAAAAAGTAACGAGCTACTAATTCTAATCATGCAACAGACTAATCCTAAAAGGCACATTAACCTTAATAGTCATTCATTTAAGAAAGAAATTGAAGATAACAGTCAACTCTTAAATTCTCAGTAACCTAATATTTTAGATAATTTTACTATTTGAAGGCTTGAAATCCCGATTGGGAAAAAATATTACTTCATACTTTCATTTTGTACATACATTATACTCACTCACACAGACATATGTATACATACATACATACATACATACACGCAGACACACACATATATAAATATATATAATATATATATATATATATATATATATATATATATATATAAATATATATATATATATATATATATATATATATATATATATATATATATATATATATATATATATATATATATATATATATATATATATATATATATATATATATATTTTATATATATATATTTTTCATTATGATTCGGTTCCTTTAGCTAATGTGAAATCGACTATGGTCATCTATGTCACGTATGTCATTTTGTGAAAAAATATTTCTACTTTCATTCTATATATTCATTGAACACACACACATGCGCACACAAACACATGCACACATACAAAACACACACACACACACACACACACACATATACACATATATATATATATATATATATATATATATATACGATTCTTCATTATGATTGCATTCCTTTAATTAATGTAAAAATAACTATGGTCATATATGTCATGTACGTTTCTTTTTCATAAAAAGAAATTTATGTTTTAATAAAAATTAAAGTAATTAATGTTTTTCTTCTAGTATAGTATTCATACAATTAACAGATGTCTGTAAATACCTTCATGCTTTATGAACTTGAGATTCTATTTACCAACTTTCCAAGTTATTTCACGAATAAAAACAAATTTTTCTTGTAAACTACGCAAGCTTTAACAAACTTAGAAACGCCTCGGCTTCTTGTAAATAGCCTCTGTTTATCCCGGGACTGTGACGAAAAACACCCTAGTTCTCGAAACAGCGACACTTCACCACGAATTGTAATATAGTCTCGGGAACCAAGCAAGTCTTTGCAGATTGGCCGAGGCTAATCACACATTAACAACAAAGAGTAATAAATGTGTTATTTCACTTTAGTGTCTCACAATGTGACACGGCATAGCAAGAGTTTAATTTTTTTTTTTGTGTTTGTATGAGGTTTGGTGGCATATATTTTTTTTATCAAGTTTCGTAAACTATTCATCCACCACTATTGGCTTTAAATTACTCACTGCCCCTTTGATGAAAGTTAATGCATCAGCAGTGGTGAATGATTTCCAGCAGCTCATGGTTCAATGTCAGATTCAGCACCAATCGCTCTGTCAATCATCTTGAGTACCTGATGAATACATGACACATCTCATGATACCCGAGAAGAGTGTCAGAAACAGGGCTGGTGCAAAAACACCAACTGACCATTTTCATCTTTTATGATATCGACTGCAGAAGGCACAGATGTGTTGTCTGTTGTCAATAAAATCTTAGTGTGCAACCTTTCCTAGTGTACATTTTCACTTTAGGGATGAACATTCATGAAACTATTCAACACGGTCGTAACTCTTTCCTTCAAGTTGTGTTCCCATTAGGCTGCAGATGGCGATAACTTCTGTTTTTGTTTTTGCTCGGTAAGCAAGGCCAGGCTTTATCCTAAGTCCGGCAGCATTCCCACTTAGTAGTAACGCTAATTCATCAGCACTACTCCACATGCTCTACTGTGCATACACACGTGTAAGTAATATCTATCTACCTGATATATATATATATATATATATATATATATATATATATATATATATATACACACACACACACACACACACACACACACATATATATATATATATATATATATATATATATATATATATATATATATATATATATATATATATATATCAATGAGGACACACACAAAGACATATATATATACACACCTATATATAAATAACACATATATAATTTATATCTATCTATCTATCTATCTATATATATATATATATATATATATATATCAATGAGGAGGACACAAAGACTTGTTGCTAAAAACATATATAATTTATTCCCGATATTTCGTAATGACTTCATTACATTTTCAAGGGCTGTAAAAAATAAATAATATAAATTACAGACAGTTACACATTTAAAATTACAAGTGCACCATGATTTCAAATTTAAACTATTAAAAGGAACAATTAAAAGGATATCTTAAAAAGAAGCAAAATTCACACAATTACTAAAAATTATCTTACCAAATTTAAAAAATAAAGATAAAAGAAGATGAACCACCCTATTCAGTGAAAATGTTAAGACTGAGAAGAAACACAAAGAGAGGTACAGCGTGCAGGCAGTGTTTTGTCTATTTAACAATGGGACGAATCGTTTAAGCATCGTTGTCGAGGGATGTCTTACACATTTTCCAGTGATTCCCAGAGTTTTCTAAAATTAGGACTCACTCGAAAATGTGTAAGACATCCATCGTAAATAATGATTTTTCAGCCTTAGGGCGAGCCTCCAACAGCCATGAACTGGCAATTCTAGAATCCATGATGATTAAACAATTATGCCGAAAATGATTTGACATATCCAGATTTTGGCAAAAACTCCTTTGCCTCCTCCATATTAGGGAAAAAGGCATACCTTTGATTCATCTAGTAACTAAAAAACATTAAAATTTGGCTAAAATTTTTGTATTTAAAACTATTAAATAAAGGTGCTTCATTCTGCACAAAAACAGTCCTGTTATTTCTCCGATGAGTCATTTCTATTAGCATTCATAAGTCTAATATACAACCTTAATAGGAATGGTGTCTTCGAACTGAAAAATGCTGTGTTCAGTAGTAGAAGTATAAATTTATATCACGTTCTAAATCAATAAAGCTTTTACTTTAAATAAGACGTTGTTTAACCATTGGCCCAGACAGAGAAGAAAGAAACGTAAAAAATGCGCCGAAGTTTCTTCGGTGCAATCAAGTTTTCTGCACAGTCGCTACAGCGTATAATCAAGGACACCGGAAATATATCAATCTTTCGGTGTCGGTGATCTCGGTATAATGCTGTATGAGCGGCGGCCCATGAATCTTTAACCACGGCCCGGTGGTGGCCTGTCCTTTATCGTTGCCAGATGCATGATTATAGCTAACTTTATCCTTAAATAAAATGAAAACTACAGAGACTAGAGGGCTGCAATCTGCTATGTTTGATGATTGGAGAGTGGATGATCAAGATGTCAATTTGCAGGCCTATAGCCTTTGTAGTTTTTAAGATCTGAAGAAGGACAGAAAAAGTGCAGATGGACAGACAAAGCCAGCACAACAGTTTTCTTTTACAGAAAATTAAAAGGAGGGAAGATGTTTATACTAACCCTCCCCCCTCCCCCTTAAAAGATGGAAAGGTGGAAGGTCATGATAATTAAGGAACACAAGAACTATCCAAGAGTTATAAAGGGATGCATTTCCAATCACGATGGACTTGGCAAGTTTTAGGTACCCGAATAACAGCTCTTAATAATGAACTTGAATTCCATTTAATTTTAGCCCTCTCGTTTTCATGATGTGATACACATCAAGTTGAAGTTAAGGGTCGCATCAAGTTAAAGTTAAGGATAAGTTTAAAAATGTAAATATAACAGCACTCCTAAACTTTTCCTTATTAATCTCTTTGTCTTCAAAACCGATTTGGTAAATTAATCTCAGCATTTGTGTCATCAAAAACAGACACTTGTTAAATAACAATAACATAACAAAGCTGCAATTTATTTCTGTACAGAGAGAGAGAGAGAGAGAGAGAGAGAGAGAGAGAGAGAGAGAGAGAGAGAGAGAGAGAGAGAGAGAGAGAGAGAAAATAATTCTTCCCGTGACCACTGACCCTTTAATCTAGATTTTCTTGAATGCTATACTCCGTCATAAAAGTTCACAATTCAATTTGGAATGAAAGAAGGGAGGAAAATCATATAAATAAGTAACCAACTCTTGTATGGGATCAATAATTAAGAAAGTTAAGTTTAAACGGAAGTCAAAATTATATAAAAATCCAGAAAATACAGTCCCCCAATGAAAGGCAAAAATTAGATAAGTATATATATCTACCGATGGAGCGAAAACATTGCTTCGTTCCACCAATAACTTTAAATCGTCCTTTTTATATTTTCTTTATCTTTAATTGGAGAAATTTAAGGAAAGCGGATATATCGACATTGTCAAAATATGTTTGGAAAACATAAAACCCAAAGTTCCCTAATCAATTACAACTACTTGAAAAATACTAATACAAATCCAAAATTTTACACAACATAAAGAAACACTGATAATTAAAGCTGGTTTTCAACTTATATGTAGAATTTTAATAAAACTGAACCTAAGTAAAAACACCCAAAGTCAAACTGGGACAATTTTTGTTAGAAACTTGAAAAAACCACATCTTAGCAATAATTAATCAGTCAAGAAAAAACTGTGCATTCGAATACAAGCATGTAGGAAAAATGAAACTTTATGACCTTGAAACTGATGAAAACTCAAATTGAATCTATGGGAGGGGATTGATTATCATGAATTCAGAGTTAAACTACACTGATGGGTGATGTTTCTTACCGAATGTTCGTCTTAAATAAAAAACCTAACTGATCCACTTACCAGTTGTGCTAAAACTTTCTTCTTTTGTGGACGAAAGGAAATCATAATACCATTTTCTCTGCATGTCCTACATGCGCTACAGTTTCAAACGAAAATGGGTTTAAACATATTCTTCTCGGTTGGCGACAATTTGACTTTGTGACATTTCACGGCAAGGAGTTTCCGTCTCGACCGACTTCTCAAAACATAATTAAAATCAAAACGTCCCATATACAAGAATTAAAATCATTCAAACTTCCTTTCGTGCGACCAATATTTGGATAAAGGACGATTCTTACAGAAGAAAGCGCAATTCCAAACACTGAAATTGTTGTCTGGAGAATGTAACAAGCAAATTTTGAAAACTAACCCCCTCACCAGCAAAATCTCGAATAGAGAAAGCACAAGCACGGAAGCACGACGAGAATACAGAGAGAAACGACTTCATTTCTTTCTCTCCTTCGTTCTCTCAGCCTTAGCTCTCTATTTACGATCGCGTTGTCTTCTTTAATGAGCCAGAGGAGACAATTGAAGACTCCAGCGGTGTTTTGCAGCTTGAGGTAAAGCGACGCAATATTACAGTTGGGGAGGAATTTATGCTCCGGTGTTTCCAGCTTGACGTTTATGGCTGTTTATTGCATTATTTTATGTGCTTAAACTGGTTTTTTCTCATTTACGCTCTCTTTCCTCCTTTCTACACTTCGTTCGAGTCTGGAAATATTAACGAGTTACTAGATAAACAAACGAGAGAGAGAGAGAGAGAGAGAGAGAGAGAGAGAGAGAGAGAGAGAGAGAGAGAGAGAGAGAGAGAGAGAGAGGTTTTGTAAGCTCAGGTATTCTCCCTCTAGTCAACTTTTTCTTCAAAAGAATTCCCACAATGCCAGGTTGGGTAAAATACAACCAAAGAATTCTTAAGAGTCAGAGATTGTAAAAAATGAGTTTTATTTTCTTAATCCGGAAAAAAAATATATTCTTCACAGAAAAAAAAATATATATAAATATATATATATATATATATATATATATATATATATATATATATATATATATATATATATATATATATATATATATATAATATATATATATATTTAGCAATGAGGTACAAATTCAACTGGACCAGGTTTCAACTGCGTTATGATATACATAAGCATAACACTCAAAGAAAAGAAAATCTTCCAATCTATTTTCCACGAAGTCCTACAACCCTCCCTCTTCCAAAAGGCTTGTGATACGTAACGGCAAAATGTTTGCGTATTCTTGCCCAAAATATTCGGAATGAAAATCAAAATTTTACCTCAGAAGATACAAAGACTTCCTTCATCTTTTCAGTTTTAGCAGAGTTTAAATGAAGCAAGTTCTCAAAAAAAAAATAAATAAATAAAAAAAAAACTCAGTCTTGATAAAGTTTCCTGAAGTTACTTAACCGCCATCTGCAAACTCTTATTTTTTAGAACCAATTGACCAAATCACAAGCAAGAAGAAACCCACGCACCGAAACGACGGAAACAGAGGCACACACAGAAATGACTTAATTTCTTCCCTTCGTTCTCTCAGCCTCGATTCCATGTTTACGATCGCGTTGTCTTCTTTAATGAGCGACGAGAGACGACTGAAGAAGACTTCGGCGGTGTTTTGCAGCGACGCAATATTACAGCTGGGGAGGAATTTATACACCGGCGTTTCTTGCCTGACGTGTACGGCTGTTTATTGCATTATTTTCTAGACTGAATTTCAGTTTCTCTTAATACTTACTCTCTCTGTTCTTATTTCTATATTTTACGCAATTCGGAAAGCAGAAACGTGTTACTAGAAGACACATGACTGTAAGAACTGCGTGACAAGGAAAATCATCTTTTCCTGGCAATAGCAATCTTAGCTTTCCAAACATCTAAATTATCACGGATTCCCAAAAGTGCCCCACGAGCTGGAGATAATAAAATGACAAAAATTTAGCCTCACTTAATTAGATGGAGACCACACAAACTGTAACCTCATTTTGGTTTTACTCCTGTTTTATGTAACAGCCATACTGACTGGGAACAAAAAAATGGAAATCATCTTTTACTGACAATTGTATTCTTAGGTTTCCAAACGCCAAAAAACATCATGGATACCCAAAAGTGCCAAAAGAGCTGAAGGCAATAAAATGAATTTATTTTAAGCCTTAATTAAAAAGAGTCCACACAAACTATAAAGTCCATTTTGGTTTTACTTCTGTGTTTTATGTAATATCCATAATGACTGGAAACAAAAACGTGCCTTTCTACTCTTCTTTGGATAATTAAACGCCATCTTAGAAATATTAAATGAAAAGAAAAAAGTATATAATATAATGTTATTATAAATACCCTTGTACACAGAATGTTACAACATAAAAGGAATAGGTAATAGCAAAGACAAACTCTAGTTCCATTATCTGCAAAACACCCTCGTATACTGTTTGCCAAAAAGGGGCCGAAACCATTATCGAAAAAAGTAACGAGCTAATAATATTAATCATACAAATTCTACAAGACATACTTTCCTAAATGGTCATTCATTTAACAAAAAATTAAGATAACATTCAACTCTTAGCATACTCTAATATTTTGGATAATTCTACAACTGGAACGCTTGAAATCCTAATTGGAAAAAAATACTTTGTACCTTTATTTTACATAGACATTACACACACACACACACACAAAATATATATGTATATATATATATATATATATGTGTGTGTGTGTGTGTATGTATGTATATATATATATATATATATATATATATATAATAATGTATATATATATACATACATACATACATATAAATATACATATATGCACGATTTTTCCTTATGATTGCGTTCCTTAACTTGTGTAAAAATAGCTGTAGTCAATTTGTGAAAAAAATATTTATCCTATTAAAAATTAATTAAATGATGTTTTTCTCCTATTATAGTATTCATATAATTCACACGTCTGTAAACACCTTCATGTTTTAGAAAATTAAGAATTCTGTATATAAAATTTCGAAGTTATTTCACGAATTCAAACACTTTTTTTTTTTTTTTTTTAAAGACAAGCTTCTTTAACAAACTTGGAAATGATACAGCTTCTTGTAAATAACCTCTGTCTATCACGGGACACAGACGAAAAACACTCAAGTTTTGGAAACTGCGACACTTGACCACGAACTGCAGTACAGTCCTGGGAATCAAGCAAGTCACTGCAAAATGGCCGAAGTTGATCACACACCAAAAATCACGAGCAACAAATGTGTTATTTCGCGACGTAGCAAAAGTTTATTTTCTATTTATTTATTTTTTTTTTGTATGAGGCTGATGAGGTACTCATTCACCATTGGTGGCTCTAATTTACTCATTGCTTCTTTTATGAATGTTAATGCATGAGAAGTGGTGAATGATTTCTAGTATCTCATATTTTCAATGTCAGGGTCAGCACCAATCGCTGAGTGAGTAATCTTGAATTCCTGATGAATATATGACACGACTAAATGATGCCCGAGAAGAGTGTTAGAAAAGAGGTTGGTGCAAAAATACCACCTGAACATTTTCATCTTTTATAAAGATCGACTGCAGATGGCCAGGCGTATTGTCTGTTATTAATAAAACCTTGAGGTGCAACCTTTCCTACAGAATATTTTCATTTCAGGGATGAAGCCAGGATGAAACCATTTAGTGATTAACAAGATCGTGACACTTGTCTTCGGGTTGTGTTGCCATTCGACCTGCAGATGGCGATAGCTTCTGTTTTTCTTTTTTGACAGTACGAGGAACATTCGTTCGGTAAGCAATGGCAGGCTTTAACATGAGTCCATCAGCATCCCCACATAATACCAACGTTAATTCGTCCCTACATGCTTTAAAGCAGTGGTTCTTAAACTTTTTTGCCTAGCGCCCCCCCTCTGTATTATGTATAGATCCCATGCCCCCCTACCCCTGAAATTTTTGTCAGCTATAATCTATAAACAATATGTTGTCTATTTGTATGCTATTATACTTATCATAACAATGAATGACAGTTCATAAATAAGATCTGAAATTAAAATTGACTTTAATTTTGAATTTTTGGCATGTTTTGAGATAATAATTAGAAAATATATGGAAGCAGTGATAACGTTTTTAGCAATTTTGTAATTAACATCACAAATAAAAAAAATAATAGGCACCATCTGGCAACTCTTCTTGCGCCCCCTTGTAAGCTTCTGGCCCCCCTAGGGGGGCGCGCCCCCAGTTTAAGAATCACTGCTTTAAAGCCTGGTATCTGTTTTGCATTTTTTTACATGGAGGTTCTGCAGAGCAACTTTCTTAGACTGGCAGCCTTGATCTTCGTCCCTTTTCTTGGATGGAAACATGGTATTAGCTTTTCTGCCAAAAGATGCAGCCTCTTAAATCCTCTTTATATTTTTCAAATCATGCTTATTTCTGAATTTATTTACCCACCCCTATTCACTGTATGAAGGTACTTTTAATAGTCGACAATGATCTCTTAAAGCAATGATACCATCAGTCTTTTTTTTAATATATTTACCCTATCATTTCATGACAAAACAATCTAAACATCTGACCAAATTGGCTGATACAGAAAACTAGACAAGCCAATGATAAAGTTATTCATAAAGAGGCACAATGTGTAGATAATCCCTATACTGAAATATACACCAGCGTAGCACGTTAAGAGGACAGTGTACCGAGAAGGCCAAGTGTATGCTGGTATCCACAGCACAAGTGCCTTCATCATGAAAATGGGGCATGGTAAAGGCATGGGAGGGGTGCGACGAACCTTTCTGGAACTGCCTACCATATGCTGGTGAGCCCAGCTATGAACTTGTTTCCTGAAAATGCACAAAGGGCTGTTGTGGGCATGATAAGTCTAAAATGCTAACTTAGACTGCATATCCCTTTGTACTTAGACTGCATATCCCTTTGTGACTGGCGATAGTTCTTCGTTGGACTGGTCGGTGCCGTTCTCGGCTAGCACTCTGCAGGGCCCACGTTCGAATCTCCAGCCAGCCAATGAAGAATTAGAGGAATTTATTTCTGGTGATAGAAATTCATTTCTCTCTATAATGTGGTTCGGATTCCACAATAAGCTGTAGGTCCCGTTGCTAGGTAACCAACTGGTTCTTAGCCACGTAAAATAAGTCTAATCCTTCGGGCCACCCCTAGGAGAGCTGTTAATCAGCTCAGTGGTCTGGTCAAACTAACGTATACTTAACTTGTGACTGGGGATGGGGAGAGCTGAAAGCCTGTCCCACCATACATCCTTGGTTTGCACGATTACTATTATCATTTTGGCTTCTACAGTCAAGTAGATAACGGAAACAGGACGGAAGAAGTAAGAACGTCCATTCTGTCACGAACCGCTGCTACAGTAAATACAATGAAGGATAATAATTTGAGTCTGGTAGCAAAGTACCTTTATCATATTGAAACAGGTCTATGAACATGCCTAATGTGTATATATTTCGTTTTCGTGGTAGGAGATCTAAGCAACCCATGATGGCCGCCTTTGCTAGGACTGTTGATGATGGTAACCTTAAACATAACAAAGGATCGAGGTGGACAAAAGGGTCGCTTAACAACCACCATGTTTAGAAGCAACTCTCATTTGTGGTCCTTAATAATCATCGACAGTGAAGTGGTAGTTTTAATGGTAGAGTTTTAATAATGGACAACAACTTAAAATAAAGTTAACGTTCAGGATTTTAATTCACAGCTATACCTAATCAGGCAGGCACAATGAGTTTTAACGAAATGTGCTAAAACTGCTACGTTTCTGCGCATGATTAAAAAGATAGACGCAAAGGTGAGAGTGGATCCAGGAGGAGTTACCCTTCCAATTCCAGGTAAAAGAAATTTTCAGATAGGTTTCTAACCTCATTCATTCAGCAGCTTGACTTCAGTTGACTATTTATTAGGTATGTAATTTACTGTTTAGGCCATCTGCAGCACAATGAGGTTTAAAAGTATCCCTTTACCACTTTCTCTGGCCAGATTTTCCAACTAGACTACTTGTGCTAAATTATCTTATGAGAAATAAGATAGACACATGATTTTCAATGGTATTTATTTATTCATTTAAATCACTTACTAGATATATTACAAAGAAAATTATAGTGCTTTTGATGGCGTGATTAGTTTGCATGTACGCAAGAACGCTTGGCATACGAGTGTTGACCACGCGGTCATTAATAATGACGTAATAAATAAGGAGAGTTTTCAGGACGATAAAAAAGAGTTCATTTTTACTTTAACGAAGAATTCTCTTCTTTTCGTATTGCTTCTTTTTTTAAATAAAGTAAGTACTGTCTACATAATAATGAGGTACTATTCATTGATATCATTCTTGCCTAGTGTTAAACTAAAAACGAAAGTACACCAGAAATGTGGCAATTAAGCTTCAAAACAAAATAAAATACGAGATATCAGAGACCTGACAGGCATCAACTAACTACCCTAGGTTTGGTCTCCATTAAAGGTGGCAGTATACAAACATTAAGAAACTCCCCATTAAACCAGCAAATAACATGCCAATGACTACCTGACTTTCAAGACCAATGTTACATCCCTGACACAAAAAGGCAGCCAGTGCAATAGCTGTGCAAGCGAATTCCCAGACATGCTCCCTTGCGCAATATGATATTTTTACCTTACACCAGTTTGTGGGGTAATCGAACCTAAGACATCACCTGATGAGGCAAGGAGTAATTAATAAATACACCCACCCACTCGCAAAGGTACACTCTAATATCATAATATATATATATATATATATATATATATATATATATATATATATATATATATATATATATATATATATATATATATATACATATATATATATATATGTGTGTGTGTGTATATATAGATAGATAGATAATTCTAAAAATATCCCTTGACATCGCATCAGTTTTCACTTGCAAATAAATTAGCCTTCGCACAAGGGGGAAATAATCATTGAAATGTTGATTCGCCCCGACCAGGATTCAAGCTTACCCGGTTTGGATTAAATCCAATGGTAAACTGTCGCTTACTATTTGCTATTTATAGCCAACGGGATATGTCAGCTGTTTATCCCTACATCCAGTCCACACGGCATAGATTCGAATCATACTCTAGTTTGAACTTATCAATTATAATTTCCTTTATGTGCAAATTTACTTTAAACTTAATAAGTTTTTGTGACTCAAAATTTCTGATTATAAAAAGTCATGTGTATATTACAAAAGTAATATGTATATATATAAATATATATATATATATATATATATATATATATATATATATATATATATATATATATATATATATATATATATATATATATATATATATATATATATATATATATATATATAGAGAGAGAGAGAGAGAGAGAGAGAGAGAGAGAGAGAGAGAGAGAGAGAGAGAGAGAGAGAGAGAGAGAGAGAGAGTTTACCCTTTGTAAAGGAATAGTCAATGGATTGGAAATAGTTCACAAAAGTATGGGGATATATTATAAAAATAACTAATGTATGCATTTATTAATGTTAGATAAAATGATCAACATAAAGTCAATACCATATTGCAGAAAAAATGAGTAATATGCAAACAATATTTTTTAATAATAGTAATTAATTAGTTTAGCAAAAATGGAGAATTAGCCAAATGTTACGTAACACAAAAATGTCAATTTTGTATAATTTTATCAAAGTTTCCGGTAAAAGGGTTTATGTTTAGGCTGGTGATCTGCTCATTTATAGCCGATGTACTTGTCAGAGAATTGGAAATATTCAACGTTGGGGAATTTATTCGAAGGGTTTTCGTTTTGCAATCCAATACTGAAAGAGTTACAGACGTTTAAATTCAATTGTAAAATGGACATGTCATGGAAAACACAGGTAGATATCACAGCTCGCACAAACACGTGTGTGTACATATATATACATATATATATATATATATATATATATATATATATATATATATATATATATATATATATATATATATATATTATATATATATATATATATATATATATATATATATATATATATATATATATATATATATATATATATATATACACATATACATTTGTCCTTTTCTCTGGCTAGCTCTCCATCTTCTCCTTCCTCCCAATCTTTTCCAGCTGTATAATATTTTCGCGGAACCCCGCCCCACCCAAATTCTTTTCACATGACCGAACCATTTGGAGGTCTGACTAACCTTTAAAGCTGTTTATCACACTTAAGCATCTCTACAATTCTCATCCTATCAAATACTCTTATATCACAAATATTGTAAAAAAGAATTCGTCTTTTACAGCTTCAGCCTCATCTCTTCCATTCATATTCAACATCCACCCTTCACTTCCAAACTGTAGAGTTGATTCAAATCCGTTAATATAATATAGCCTAGGTATTTATAGACACTCCAAGTTTCCTACTGGCACTTTCTTCTTCTCCTCTCAAACTACATCTTCCAAAATCTCTACACCTAAACACTTGTAAGAATCCACTACTACTTCCATTTCCCCCGGCCCATACTAACATTCACTAAACCTTCCTCATGGTTTTCATTTACCCTTATAACATACATATTGTTCATTTTTACTCTCAGTTTTCTTGTCTTGTAAACTCTTTCAGACTCTTTCACTAACCACTTCAATTTCTCTTCACCATAACCTATAAAAGTAATTTATTGTCCATACACATCAGCCATTCCACACTTCACTTTACACCTAAATCTACTGTCCATTCTCTGACTTAGCAGTTTTCGTGCCACACCTACCACAAAGATATTTAAAAGCTATCTTTATCCCAAACCAGCCACTCTCCTGTCTACAAATACTAAAAAAATTGCTCAGTTCCCATCATAAAAACCTTTAATCACTCTCAGCAATTCACTGTTTATACCATGCATATTCTCTGAACCCAAGCATGCTACACAAAGTATTGTCCTGTTTTATTTTCAAATTTCTTACATATCTGCTTCATAATACATCCTCTTCCTTGTCTAAACATATACCGTTCCTCCCCTATTAATCTTTTAGCAGTGTCACCTCAATCAAAATCCTATCATGCAACATTCCTGGTATACCCATCGAAGTTATACTCCTATAATTCTTCCAATATCCTTTATCACTTTTGCCCTGAAATAGATGAGAAACTATTCCTTTACTCTATTCCCTCGAAACTTTCCCTCAGCCACACATATTTTACACAACCTGGTCAGCCTTTCAATCGCCTTCACCACCAAGTAGCATCACACTTGTGATCCCATTATCTCCTTGCGCCTTTCCGTTTTTAGCTTCTTAACCACCCTCCTTATATCCTCAGCAGTATCATCCACAAACTTTCCCACGTAAAATAAATCATCATAATAATCGGTACACAGACCAAGAAATGCATTCTTTTCAGACATCCCTCCATTTGCATTCTTTTACCGAGTTATGTGTTCACTAAGTTTTCTCTCTGCAATGAAATACACAGACACGCACACACAGATGCATAATAATATATATATATATATATATATATATATATATATATATATATATATATATATATATATATATATATATATATATATGTATTTATACATGTGTGTGTGTGTGTGAGTTCGAAAACATACCATAGGTAGTTTCTTTTTCTCCGATCGTTAAAAGAAGTTCGTCAGAGACGAAATTGTGAAATAGCAGCTGGGATAAATCATCTGTCAGAGAACAAAATAATTTCAATAAATCTCTTGCTTGAATACGATCGTTTTTTCCTGATGCACTGACACAGGGACAAAGACTGAAAGAATAAGAGATAAAAGTCTGAAATACGTCAATGCGATGATTTTCTATGACGTGAACTCTGTTTTTGAGGGAAAAAGATAAGAATACAAAGGTCTGAATTCTTCCTGTCTTGGGACAATGAACACAGTCGAATCATGATTGTTTGCCTCAAAAGTCTGACCTGTGAACAAAATTCTCATGATTATCAACATCGTCACCCGACAATTCCCATCAATAATTCGTTAAAAGGTAATTTCCTAGTTCGCATATGAGTAAAAAAAAAAAAAAAAAAAGGTAGGTACATATTACGGGAAACAACAATACTTCTTGTTCAAATATCTCAAAATATACATAATTGGACATATGTCCGCATATATATAATTCAGCACAAGCTAAGTAGCCAAAAAATCATTGTAGCACACGAATCAAGTAAGTAGGGATCTGGAAGTAAATTTATAAAATTGACCTTGGTAAAATATGTTATAATAATTTCACCATCAAATCTACCTACCAATGAGACTTTTTGAATTTCTGACAAAGTACGGAGACAAAACCGTGCATAAGACGGCGGAGGCGCACTGTTCTGTAACATCAAATATTTTTGTATGTATGTATTGTTTATTTTGCATTTTTCTACCAATATACCTTTCCCCTAACTTTTCTTTTTCGTGTGATCCGAACAATTCTGGCCTTCGTTCTGCCATCCAGCTCTCGCCCGTGATATACGAAGTCACCAACTTCCTGCAGGTGGAGACTTATTTTTATTTTTTGATGTCGACTTTGATGGCCAGCACAGGTTATTTGCTTGTTTTTTCATCGTATATCGACTGAGCCATGTATCAAAATGTATCAAAATTATGAATTATTTATTTTTCGGCAAGAAAATAGTTACAGTTGACAAAGAGATCAGTTATGGAAGCTAATTTCATTCACATAATATCAATGCCTTTATTTACATGTCCTATAATTTACATAATAATAATAATAATAATAATAATAATAATAATAATAATAATAATAATAATAATAATACGAAGGAAATAGACCCTCTCTTAAGCAGGTCTCATTAAAAAGGATGGCTGTATTATGCGAATTTATCTAATACAGTATCTTTTCTGCACTCCTTATAATTCGCTTTTCAGGCTCAGCGACGTTGAACCTCGCCCCGATGCCCCTGAACGCACAGAGCTCTTCTATAAAGAAGATGAACATGCCTTCAAGAACATCATCGAGGATAATGTTTGCCCCGTTGACCCCAGTAAGAATATTCATCTGGTCATTTATTGCAAGAGCAAAAAGACGAGCAGCCTGGTGATGCGTAACAATCCAGCCCCCCTCAGCAGGACCCCTTGAAGAAAACCAACGTGATATACCGGTACTCATGCCCCGTCCGAGGATGCCTCGGTTCTTACATCGACATGAGCACCATGCGTTTCTCCAAGAGGATTTCCTGCCACGCCCAAGAGGGAGCCACCTTTAACCATGCCCGGACCGCCCATAACCAGAGAATTGCAAGAAAAGATATAATCACGAATATGGAAATAATTGACCGAACTACGGACCGCCGCCGCCTGCGCCTCTTGGAAGCATTGCACATTGGGAAGGAGAAACCAACCCTCAACATTACGCAGGAAACCTGTCTCCTCCCACGGCCGCCAGGAGACCTGCACCGAGCGACCCCCATAGCGAACGAGCGAATCAAAATTCCGCATCTGAGGATCGAAATTCTCCCATTCATCCCCAGCAATACAATGCCGCTCGCACGCAAGATGAGCCCGAACATCAACATGGGAGAGAAGGCTCCGCCCGAGATGACCTGCCCCGGGCAGCCAGTCATAATTCAGCACCGATCAAGGATCACCCCACCCCCCCTATAAATACCGACCCAAGCGCCTTGTTTCTCCAGATCTTTCTCAACCACGTCCAGAGGATGACCAACGAGATGGTCGAAACATGCCGACGGTACCACAACCTGAAGTAGAACCTGAATCCAGACGACGAATGATTCCACGGATTTCTGATTGAATATTTCAATAAAAGACTTCCCGCATTCCAAACACTATCCCTTTTCCAATATGAATATCGGCTAGTTGCTGACCAACATCGCTGAGCTTGAAAAGCGAATTATAAGGAAAATAGAAAAGATACTGTATAAGATAAATTCGCATAACACAGCCATCCTTTTAATAATAATAATAATAATAATAAATCTCACCAATACCTCCAACTCTCTGACGTATAGGTAAATCAACCTTTAATTTTCGCTCAACAATTTCTGCAGTTCCATCATTCCAGAATTTCCTTGGTCTTCCTTTTTTTCTTCCTAATACAGCTTTCAGTTTGAACACCCCACCTCCTCCATTCTCCATACGTGATTAAACCGCTTTTCCTTTTATAAATATATTTTAATTCTCATCACCCAAATTTTTCATTTATATATGAAAAAGAAGAGGATCTTGGACGTTGAGATATGAAACTTCTGCTTACAGGAAAAGTTAATTTACTAGTCTGGGATTAAACTACCTCAGTTTTTCACCATAGTTATATATATATTTCATTCATAAGCGCTATGTTGCGATTGTAAACTTTTTCATCCAGACATGGTACTCCTCGAAATTTATTTTACTGATGACTCTTACTCAATTTTTGTGTTTTACAACATCCGAAAAAAAATTTCAGTGTGCAGTTTCGTTCCATAAATGACTGCCAAAAAAGATGTAGAATACGTCAAGTTACGTTTTTCTTGGGCACACTAGCTACATGGTCTGAAAAAGTTACGAAAAATGCTTCAACATAGTTTTTCTCGAATAAGGTTTCAATCTGGTTTTACTAATTCATTTGCTGTTGCAACACTATTACTGAATGGACCTACTCTTCCTGTGGACCTTCACTCGAGTGTCGTTTATTTGTTTACCTGTTCGTAGCCCAGGTACAGGTTTTTGGAACACAGAGGCCTCTCTGTTAGAACGAGGTTTCCTCTCTATGAACAGACTTTTTTCAGCCATAAGAGAACCCAGTTCAGCACAAGAACATCCTTTCAGTGATCGCAATTTCAAAGTGCTTTCTTTCTGTCCGAAAAAACTGGACCTCATAATTTCGGTCTTTGTTCATAAAGAAGATGAAACCAGAGCTGAATAACAACTTCTCCGGTAACCAATTAGCAGTAGCATGAATTGTCCCCAAAAAGTACCCAACAGGTCAAGAACCATTTTATATATATATATATATATATATATATATATATATATATATATATATATATATATATATATATTATATATATATATGCATGTGTGTGATATATATATACATATATGAATATATACATATATATATATATATATATATATATATATATATATATATATATATATATATATATATATATATATATATATATAAAATGGTTCTTGACCAGTTGAGTACTTTTTGGGGACAATTCATACACTTGAAAGGAGACATAAGTTCTATCATGGCAGCAAAAATTCAAATTAATGGCAGAGGCAAAGGTGAAATGACAATGAATTTTAAATGTCACAGGACCAACTTGGTAGTAATTAATGGATCTATGCATTGTAATTGAATGATGAATGTAATAATACTGAGAAACATCCCAAATGATGTTTATAACCTATGAGAATAACAGCGAGTTCAGGCCATAAATCATTCCATGGTATTAGTAACGAATGAAGATTACAAACAGAATAAAGACAGTTCATAACTATATAAAATATCACTGAAAAGATGTTCAGTCCCAACGATAACATCTTAATTTACATTAAATAAAATATGATGACCGTGGAGAACAGCTCCAGCAACATCGGAGCTTTATTTCTATTGAAAACTTTCATCCTCACAGCTCGGCTCCGATCCAGATCATTTTAGCAAAGTTGCTCTCTCTCTCTCTCTCTCTCTCTCTCTCTCTCTCTCTCTCTCTCTCTCTCTCTCCAAAGGAGAGAAAATAAAAAAAAATCATAGCCACAAAAATTTTCATGCTTTAACAAAGTCAAATACTTTACACTCAGAGCAGGCATTCTGAAGCGACTTAAAAAAAAAAAGAATTCGCCAAGAGTCATTACAGCTGTAAACATTAATTCCACCGACATTCAATTAGAAGACAGGCAGTATAGAACTCCAAAACGATTAGCTAGCCACTGGGAGACTACAGAACAATGTCAAAGTCTTCCGTTGAACAACTGAGCGGGATCGCACCTGTGACCTTGGAAAATCTGAGTCCATAATTTTACTAAACACAGAAAGAGAATCTAAACCGATAGTTTTCTTAATCAGTTACTTCCAGTAAGATGTTCGATTTTATCTAAGAGCAGTTATCTTGTTCTTACTGAGGGGTTTTGAAAACACGCTACATACTGTAAATATCAGTAATCACCTGGTTATACGTCACAGACAGAGAGAGAGAGAGAGAGAGAGAGAGAGAGAGAGAGAGAGAGAGAGAGAGAGAGGAACAGCGGAAGCACATAGAGAACGGGATAAGCCCAAACGAAAAGGATAGGTTAAACCAATTACATTTCCCTTT
>NC_089799.1:27754613-27769613 GCF_040412425.1 Macrobrachium rosenbergii | reverse complement strand
ACGATGATGAGGATGGGTCCATTCCAGCTCTAATACATTTATCTAATAATGACAGGTATATGTATGTACGAGAGGCAACAGACTTTTATCCTTCTCGTAGCAAGGTCGACAATGGTACCTCGTTCTGATTAGGGGACCCGGGTTCGTTTCCCGCCACCAGACATCAGATTTTCTTCATATTTCTTGCACTTGGATCTTAAGGTTTTGTAGTGAGAAGCGTATCCAAAAAAGCGCGAAGAATTCGAGAAGTTAAGAGGGCATTGCGGCTATTACAATTACACACACACACACATACATACATATATATATACTGTACGTACACAATTTTTTTAACACGTCATTTTCTTTAGCGGAATGGCCTGCGGAAGTAAAAACCCTTCCGGTTTTCAGTGAGTCCTTTGGGATGTTACTGTTCCCATGGCCTTCTACAGCTTGTTGCCAGGTGCATAGTTCACTACTTACGTCAACTGAGGCATAATGGATTTACCAGCACGTACCTAAAGTGTCTCGTTTCGGTTGGGAATTGAACTGGGGATCTTATGCTGTTGAGGAGAAAATCGTAAACGCTGGACTTTGCACAACCATAGACACAGCCACACACACACACACACACACACACACACATATATATATATATATATATATATATATATATATATATATATATATATATATATATATATATATATACAGAGAGAGAGAGAGAGAGAGAGAGAGAGAGAGAGAGAGAGAGAGAGAGAGAGAGAGAGGAGGCGAATATAAAAGGTCACAATCAATGCCCTAAGGCGGATTGCCACGAAAAAATCACCCCCTCTTTTTTAATGCAGACTGCAACCGATCATAAAAAAGTATTAAGACTCCAGTAAAACATGTGTAAAATGTGCAATGAATTTACAACGTGTATTTAACAACTGTCAGTACTCCCGGATAGTGAGCGCACGTCACAATAGTGAGAGAACTGGCACTGTTACATGTGATGCATCTCTCTTCGTTATACGGATTTCAGATGCCCATATGAGACCTTTTATCCCCTTTAACACATTTCACTTTTGGGTTGCCCTGGGGAAAGAAGGCCTCTGGTGCCATAAATCCGGCTACATATAACTCGAGCAACAAACCAAGAAAAGATGTGAATTACCTATTATAGATAAATAATGTTACTGGGCAATTGTGTGTGTGTGTGTGTGTGTGTGTGTGTGTGCGCGTGCGCGCGAGTGTGTTTATGTAAGTACGAGATATGTGAGTAAGTAGGAAAAGTTAAACGAGGTTAAAACCTCGTCAATGTGAGGTGATGTCAAATACTATTTATCATCAAAACTTATATATACATATGCTTTTGTAATTATGCACATACAAAGACTTCTTTGTTAGAGAACAAAGAAAACACTGTGATGACGTAAAATATAGCAAAACACGCAGTATACTTAAAAGACAAAAATCTAAAACGTTATACACGAGCAATTCATCAAATCCGCACATTTTTCGCACTTACTTTAAACCGTTATTAATTCTTCTCATTCGCAGTACTTGTTTTATATTACATTTTGCAATGTTCTTGCAATATGTAATTCCTTCATCATCGCTTTTTTTTTAATGGCGCGATTACACTCTTTTACGTACTAAAAGATGCTGCTGGGCGTATTTCCTACAATTACAGTGCATTTGTGTTTTTATAATCGTGTGCAAATACCATGTCAGCCTGACCAATAAGCTGCTTATGGCAATGACTGCTTGAATTTCATAAATACGCCCATCTGTCTGTGTTGGAGATTTCTTGATCATCATATTCTTGAGTGCACTATTTCAAAAAAATTACATTAACACTAAAAGGTGCTATTTTATCAGTATATAGTCTGAAAAAGGACAGATAATAAGGTTATTCGAACTGACAGAACACTTAAATACACCATAAAAAGGTTCTTTACCCTCTTAAAAGATTATCTTTAAGACCAAAATTTGAAATTCCGCAATGCCACGCGCATATATATATATATATATATATATATATATATATATATATATATATATATATATATATATATATATATATATATATATATATATATATATATATAAAGTTTTTGTGCGTTCGTGTGCATAGGTCAAGTGATTGTGCGTAATTGTGTTTATGTGTATGAATGTTCATAATTACAAAATCAATACACATATATATTTGATAATAAAGAATATTGCTAAGGCTATGGAGACCATTTTATTTCATGAGCTTTCGAGGTTTATAACATCATTACCTTTTACCTATGTCATGTGTCTATTCCTCCTTCAGGAAGTCTCAAAATATTAATTGTAATTTTTGCACATGACTTTGGGACAAGGGGTTTTTTCTTTATTTCATTCATTGTACTTTCAATACTTATTAGCAGGGTCTCTTTCTAATTTTAGTTTCTTATTTTCTTCAAAGTAAGTCAAACATGTGAACAACACTGGTCCCAGCTTTCTTGGCTCCCTCGTGGGCGACAAAGTTTCCCATCGCAAGGGTGGATGGATATCTGGTTAGGGTCGATGTCAGATCTGGGCGGCTGAATACTTCCAGCAGTACTCTTCTGCAACTGTGGTCTCACACTCTCTTCATGATGAAGAAGCTTTCCCATGTCCTTCCAGGATGTCCAAGCTTTCCGCTTTTCAGTTATGCTTTTCTGACAGTCTCCTTTATTTGCTTAAAGTGCTACTGCACATGATGCAAATCTTCAAGTCTAGAATGGATAAATAAAAACTGCTACTGCTGCTATACTTATTCATTCCTAAGCCAGGGGCCGTTTCACCCATTAACTTATGGGCTTCTTCAGGGTTCCACTAGATTTACAATGGAATTATGGCCTAATATACAGGAGAGTAAAAAAAAAAAATCTGATTGCAAAACAAGAATCTAAAATGAAAATTTTAATCAAATTTCACAGTTAAGGATATCTCTTTCTGAATCTTCCCGTTCTCTCTTTGGACTCTTGTTTCTTTGTAATTTCTTTGGGGATTTGCTCTCCTATATATTGGAATGATTTCTTGCAAACATACATACATGCATATACTGTATATAATACACACACACACACACACACACACACACACACACACACACACATATATATATATATATATATATATATATATATATATATATATATATATATATATATATATATATATATATATATATATATATATACTGTATATATATACATACATACATACATACATACATAAACACACATAAGAAGGTAAGACCCAGGCGCACATGCATGTGTATTGCGTAGAAGGGTTGTACGTATACGCTTGCGTATTTACTAATCCAAAAAACTGAATGGTCAATGAAAGAGACAGATATGGGATGTCTAGCTTTCCAGTTCCCTCGTTTTTCACCTTCCAGTTCAGGAAAAAAGGAAATAAAAAAAAAAAGACAAAACGAAAAACAACCCAAAAGACTGCGTTTAGTACTGTAGAGCATCTGACTTTAACAAAAGATCGAGTTCTATTCCAACTGTCGCTAATTAATATAGAATTTTCTTTGATATGTGGAAAATTTTAACTTTTAAATTACTACAGTCTTACCTCCGGTAACATTTCGGAGTTTATATTACTTTTCAGGAATGTGTTTGGTTCTTAATGATTTGCATGCAGGTTTAACGCGTAAAAAGGTTAGGTTACCATTGCGAATATATCACATATAATACAATAATCGTAATTTATTTCGCTAAAAAGCAGTCGTCCAATTTCCGTTTTATCGAATTCATATAACAGATTGCAAGAGTCTCACACAAAAAAATATCTCTTTTTTTCACGTTTACAACGCTTCATATGGACTTCACGAACTTCTTTAGGAGATTTCATGAATAAGTTACTCAACTGTTGAGTGATTCAGAATCGCTGAATTATACTCTGAGGCACATCATTAATGATATAGCCATGTACGTGATTGATCGATTGAAAGACACAGATTCGTCACTTCTGTCGGCCCTGTTTTCGATATTCTTATATCCGTTATATTTTCCAGAGTTTTATAATCATCAGGATATTTTGATGTCCGCGCAAATAATATTTAAGGCAAAAACTTGAATTGCCTTAGAAAACGAATGTAAAAAAACAGAAAAAAAGGGAACTAAGTCACTATTTGACGTTGATATCAGTAACAGATAATTCTACGTTGACCCAGAAATACTGTCGATTGCAAAGTGATGGATTCGAATGCACAGTTAATGCTCCTGTCATAAAGGATCAACGGTTGTCGTTATTTGCAACAGCGAATAAAATACTTAACATCCAGTAAATGCTTAAAACTGTCCAACATGACAACCTCACATCATCGGGTGCTTCCGCTTGGGATAATAAACACCAAAACGTTAACGTTAAAGCATAAAAATTCGATAACGATTCCACTAGTTTTGCTGATAAATTAGAAAAGCAAAACTCTGCTGTAACAAGAGAATACCAGCCGTTCATCTTTTCATTATTAATATGACCTAGATCTGGTCAAGGCCAGTTAAAGGACAAACATAATGACTGATTTTTTATAAATGAAATGATGATCTTATTACAGGATCTATTTCGAGAGCAAATAGTTTTATCGAGTCAAAGGCAGACAAACAATAAATAATGGATGTAGCATTAAATAACGAATTAACGAGGATAGGTTTTTGTAACACAAGATAAAATGGTTATGGAGATACAGCTTTTTCAAATATCATTAAATATTTTTTTCATTTCATGCGACAAGAAATACTAATATATAACTTAAAAGATAACTGACATTCTTAATAATACAATATCAAATAATAACGTATAATAAAAGACGGTACTAATAAAAGACGAAACATTACAGGAAAGTTAATCAAACCAAAAATGGAGAAATCGGTAGGTAGAAAATCACAGATCATTAAGCCTTGAATAAATAAGTCTTGAATAACATTAAATTAAATAACAATAATACTTAAACAATGGTTTTATATGGCATGAGACATGATAAATTCTTTGAAATAAAAGAGCGTAACAGTGACACTTCATAACAATTCAGAATAAACGGCAGACAATATTGTGAGCTCAACAGAATAAATATTGGTAGCGTGGTAGTTCTGGCCTGCCATATTCCATTAGGCATTAAAGTGGACACTGTGAACGACCCAGCATGACACACAATAAAGAATGGACGATGGCGTTGGAACATAACCACTCATAGACAATGTGGTAGATGGTGCATGTAGTGTAACAATAATTCATGTATAGAATGGTGGGCATTAATGAGGTTTAGGCGGCGATAGCTACATGCCAGCACGGCCTCTTATTCCTAGGGCTGCCACATTTTGGCATTAATGATTTTAACAATGACGATTAGACGCAATGAGAGAGGACTTTGCTAGAGAGGGAAATTATTTTTATGATTTACGGAAAATTTTGTGACGTTAACTTGAATAATTTACTTACAAGAGGTAACGTTATTGCTACTATTCATAATGCATAAATTGTTAATGAAGCAAAGTGCCAAGAACTCCACAAGTAATTTGAATTATTAAATACGAAATCTGACGACAAAACGTCAATGGTTATCAACCCCTCAGAATGTTTCCAAAAAAGAGTCATACTTGAAAGCAAAAGACGAAATTAACGAAGAAGAAATGAAAGTGTACAGACAATAACGATAATTAGTTTATCACAACATAACCGAATAAATACGCAGAAATAGTGAATCTTAATGCACATTCAAACACGAAAACAGGTTAATATACAATACAAGCCATGAAGAATCTTTAGAATTTAGTACAGTAGTTGTGATCTGATAGCCTCGCTCCAGTAATTTCAATGTTGATCAAAATAATCTTAGTACCCTAGACCACCAGGTCTCTCTCTCTCTCTCTCTCTCTCTCTCTCTCTCTCTCTCTCTCTCTCAATGTATGTTTTGATTTATGAAAATCCGGCTATAAAGCCAAGTACTATGGCATTTTCAGCCGTTCGGTGTTTTAGACAATGAAAAGAGGCAGTCAGAGTGGTTGGACAGCAAACCTGAAGAAAGGAAGCGGAATGAAGCAAAAGGCTAAAAAGCTGGTGCAACTAGGGCCCGAACAGATGCGGCAAACAGCTTTCTAATAATGCTTATAGTTCATCACGTGAGGTGCACTGTAGGCACTGTAAGAGACACACCCCCACCACCACGGGTTCTTCTAATGTAAGTCAATTTTGTTACCGATATTTTGTTTATTATACTTCAAGTGCATCACGTGGGGTGCACGGATGGCACCAAGACTCCTACGGAATCTCCTAATTTGCGCCAATTACGTTAAACAAGGTTTTCACGAGAGGTCCTTGTTAGTACTAATATTTTCATGCAGAATTTGTTCCGTAAACTGTACTTCATCAAATCTGTCTTCTTCTTCTTCTTCTTCTTCTTCTTCTTCTTCTTTTAACGTACTTTTTTTTTCCCCCATTTTTGTATGGGGTAAGCACAATGCCTTCTTTTGAAGGACTTTTGATTTGGCCTTGGGGTAGACCGTAGTCTCGATCGGCTGCCCTGCCTGACATCGTAATTCCCTAAAAACAAATATGAAAGTCTTTGTTATGTAAACCCCATCTATTCACTGAGTCATTGTTAAGTAATACTCGATTGTTTGACCATGACTGAGCTTTAAAGACAACGGTTTAAAGCCTTCAGTGAGCAGCGTAAATTTCTTGTAATCAATTGCTTATACGAATGAGAGAAAGATGCACCTGAATGACATTGCGGCATTCTGGACTAACAACACCTAACAAGACCACAACTGGATCGGCGGCACAACAATCTTGTCACGTGTTATGCTGGATGTTGTTTTTACGATTCCCAGGGAATAAGAATAATTAGAAATGCCTTTCTTTAGGAAGGCATTACCACCTCCCCCTGCTATTCCCAGAGAGTTATAAATGTGAGCAGTCCTTAATCTGTTACCGCGCCCCTACTTGCATTAGATTTCTCGTCTCGGAGGTCGCACTGAGTTATCTTTCGCAGGCTAGTGTCATATAATGATGCTTTTAAATATGGTTCTGCGATAGCCAGTGTTTAATTGAACAATCAGGCACACTCTCCTTTATTTCCTTAACTTTTTTGGATATGAAACTGTTCGTAGATTATCGGGAAAATGCCTTCTCCAGTGTTGCTTCCGTTCTTTTGTGTATGAATTACATCACGAACGTCCTTCCACAGTTAATATGTGTGTATTGGCATGTGAAACGTCTTTATTGTTTGCGGCCGTTTCCCTAGAATTTCAAAATGCAGATTCTGATTATTTCCCTGGCACTTACGTTATACGAACGTGATCAGGAATCTTTTCATAGTTTACCATCACTACATTATTTATCCATAAACAATTGGTTTAGTATTACCATATGGTAAAATATAGCTCAACCATTAGGTATCTCCTGCAACGTGTTTTTTCTCCTCCCATTGGGCTTTGCAGCCTTCAGAGTTCTACTAAGGCAAGGGCCACTGCACAAATATTCCCGTGTTTTGGCGAACTGATTAAAGGTCTGCATTAACAATGGTATCATTTTATAAAAGGGAATGCTTCGGCTTCAACATCGATGAAAGTTTTTTTTTTTGTTTTTGTTTTTTTTTTAATCAGCTTTCCCCTATACTGTGCGTTAGAAACCTCTCAACTGGCTGAACTTTTAAACAATATTGATTTGGAAGCGATAAATGTTTCTGACATCCATGATCTCCTAAACTGAGATCAGTAACTGGGTCATCACAGCATACTGAGAGATCTACAGCGAATGGTATCCATGTCTAAATTAGGAAGTACAGTACATTGCCTCCCATGAATTCATTATCCTAACATTCAGATTTTCAATACTCAAACAAAGGTTTCCTCTCTGGTTACTGACCTCTCACCCCTAAGATGGCACAGGAAGAAAAAAGTGAAAAAAGCTCAAATCTCATTAATATGAAAAGACTCTGTGGGTAGCAGGTAAACAACAAAATCTTTATTTTCCATTAAGGAAAAAGTCACTTACAAATGAGCCTGTGTTGGTATCCAACACTGGAATCGTATATCAAGAGCTATGATTCAGGCCATTTCGTGCAAAAATTATTAAAACTCTCGAACATTAGATTTTATAGTGAAATACAAATGGGAGAGACTTTCTTTGTCATAATTTGACCACTCCATTAAGCATCAATCTAGTGGCAGTTCCACTATATGGAAAATGATAGTAAGATGTTTAAGAAACCTTTAATCAATTTGTTTAAGAAACCTTATAATACGGCCTTATTAATATTTTATGTAGGGATCTAGAGCGTGGCTTTTATGAAATTCCGATGCCATCAGCTTTGGCAGATATGCAACAAAATCTCAATGTTTTGCAGACAGCTGAATCCTCCTTGAGAAGTCTGGGTTATTTACCACATTCAAGTATAATAATTTTCCCAAAATAATAACTACTGAACATTGGCCTAATGAAGGTTCATCTGTTGTGGAAGAGCCTAAAAATCCCTCCTTACAAGCCGAAAGTCTTCCGGTTAGTTAATCTGATCTGTCTCCTGATCATTTGTACCTCTGCGTCCCTCAGTTTCTGAGCCATTCAAATCTTGTTCTAACCTGTAAGCTCTTTCAACATTCCAGAATATTTCCCTGACTTTCAACCCTTCTTTTCTCACTATCTAAATTGCTTCACTAATGCTCATTTTGGAAACCTGCACATAATTCTCCTTTTTCTTTATCTGCACCTCCAAATTTCCCTGAACTCCTTAGTCTACCAACCTACCTCATATGTCTATTTCTGCTCCCTAAGAACCTTACACCTACAACCATTACCTCTGCCACCAGTAATTAAATCCTTTATTATTACAAACGTCAAACTCCTCCCTATAATTTATCATGACTTTTCCAGGCTTATTTTTCAAACATTTTCCTCCTAAATACTGCTCTCCATTCTTATGAAACGTAACTTGTCTGAGTTAGGTTAATAGCAGCAGAATGAAAATTTCATTCTTAATTGAAATCACTTTCTTTCTGTGTTTTCTTCGAAATCACGAATTTGATGCCACTAAACTGTTTTCCTATCTTTGTTTATTTGGAATAAGTCCTCATACTATACAAGCTGGGGAATGGGAACTTACCATTTCTTATATCCTACTCGATAACTAACGTTGAGAAAAGTTAGATGATTACAGTAAATTGATTCAAATATTATATGAGCTGATAAAAGTATTTAATAAGATTCAGATAACACATCAAAATGCACACTGAATGATAAATTACAAACGTTGCTACGAGAGAAAAGTGTGATTGGCCCAACTAATTATTAAGAGAGTACATGATGGATGATAGCTAAGAAAGAATATCCATCAAATTATACGATGGCGTTTTGGACAATGTGCTTTCACTAACATTTATGGGCAGTTCCAGAAAGTGACACCGGAAAGGTATTATGTCTTCACAAAGTTACTTATACCCTTAATCTATGACTATAGTGCGTAATACGTTAATAGTAGCTGTTTCAAATTTCCTCTGAAATAACCTAATCACCTCAGAATGCAGACAGTGCCATTTGACACAAGAAATTCAGTGGGTAAATATCTTAGGGAGAGTATGAGTATGTCGATATTATATATATATATATATATATATATATATATATATATATATATATATATATATATATATATATATATATATATATATATATATATATATATATATATATATACGTATGTGTATATATATACCGTATATACTCATTCTAAGCCTGGTGACATACAATTTAACATAAGATATTGCAAAATCCCAACAGATTAAGCAAACTTAAGCCACTACTACAACTTATTCTGCCATTCTGTACCAATTTAGAGAGTTATGAACAAATTCTGACATTAACGGCAAAAGTTAAATGAGCTAACTATGCCTAAACACTAATGGGAGTCTGCGGTTGAGCCAATTACTTAAATCCGGTGGATCATTGAGATGGAGGGTAGTCAATCATTTGTCCAAAGTCATTAAACGGGATGCCAGTAAATAATTCATGAAGCATGTAGTACATTTATCACCATTCTTTTCCACAGCAAGAAGACAAGTTCTAGAAAAATACAAGGTTTTGCGATTCAAGAAGCACGGAGAAAGACTATTATTTATCTGTGACGCCAATTTTAGTTTGTGAGCTCATTTAAATAATGAAACCCTTAGTTTATGTTCTACATATGCATCCAAGCTATGCAAACATATATATTCTCTCTCTCTCTCTCTCTCTCTCTCTCTCTGTATATATATATATATATATATATATATATATATATATATATATATATATATATATATATATATATATATATATATATATATATATGTATATATATATATATATATATATATATATATATATATATATATATATATATATATATATATATATATATATATATATATATATTTATAAATGCATGTATGTATAAATATGTGTATATATATATCTATATCTATATCCATCTATCTCTCTCTCTCTCTCTCTCTCTCTCTCTCTCTCTCTCTCTCTCTCTCTCTCTCTCTATATATATATATATATATATATATATATATATATATATATATATATATATATATATATATATATATATATATATATATATATATATATATATATATATATATATATATATATATATATATATATATATATATTCACACTGTCACATATACACGTGATTTTTATATTCACTCACAAATGGAAAGTCACAGTTATCACAAAGTCACGAGCTGTCGTTATTTCTAAACCAGTCAACGGTTTGAATACTGCCGGTCATAGGCGTAGGCCTAGTCATGACTGCTGATTCAACCATTTCGTGCCGAGGCGGCAGGACAGAGCGCGCTAGAATTCACTGATCTCAAAAAAATTTTGCCAGCTAACATTTACACTGCTTACTTGATATGTAAAGCCATATGTTATTGCTCTAAGCTAAACATTAATATTAGATTACTGCTAAGAAAAAGAATAAAAATTAAAAGACAAGTACTCCACTTGTCTCATTCACTTCATCCCCTCCCCCACAATCCTGGGATACACCGAACTCCGTGAACAACCTTCCTCGCCTGAGAATAGTGTTAAGGACAAAGGATTATCTTAAAATTCTCCTCATCGACAAACGAAGCTTTAAAACGCATATCTTTATAGAACATTCATTTCCCAAAATATTTGCATAAACTCGTGTTACACACCTGTATATAATTATGTATGTATGTATGTATGTATGTATGTATGTATGTATGTATGTATGTATGTATGTATATATATATATATATATATATATATATATATATATATATATATATATATATATATATATATATATATATATATATATATATATTTACACTAGCGCTTTCTTTACCTAGAGGTTAAAACTACTGATTCTGAGGTGAAATTGCTGGCTCCAATATCCTGCCCTAATGGATATTAATGGGGTTTTTATATCAACGATAGCAAATATTAATAGTTTATTACCATTCAAGTAATGATAAACCCATTGTATCTAAAACATAGCCTGTCTGAGATCCATTAACATAAAGACCATTTTACTAATACTGAATGTATTCGCATGAAATGACAAATAGGTTTCATAAATCTCAATGCTAAAAGTTGTTGGAGATAAGGTCTAGATATGACAAATTTGTCTGAATATTTATAATCAAAAATCAAAACGGTTACAAGTGAAAAAAGACATCATTTTAATTATTTTCGTGGTTAGAAAAATTGAAAATTCTCAGTTAAAAATAAATAAAAAACCAAACGCGCGCGCGCGCACACACACAAGAACACAAGAGCTTCAAGCACTTAGGTAGGATGGATGCATTAAGCTCTTTCTGTTACACGTAAATTTTAAAGGAAATTATAACTGGAATTCCATTTTCCAGTACCTTCAAGAAAATTTATCTATTAAACCCAACTGGCATAAAATTGTGAGGCATAGAGAACCTAAAGTAAAACCAACATTTAATTATATATATATATATATATATATATATATATATATATATATATATATATATATATATATATATATATATATATATATATATATATATATATATATATATATATATATATATATATGTATATATATATATATATATATATATATATATATGTATATATATATATATATATATATATATATATATATATATATATACCACTTTTACCATACACTTATGTCATCTTTAGTGGTCTTTCTCTTCACCTGTCGATCTCTAAGTCCCGAAGGACGAAGATTACACTGTTGCTAACAATGTAAAGAAAAATCCATGGATAAATAACCTCATCCCTGAAAATGACGACCTAAAAATTGTAAAGGAAATGACAGCCAAAGATGACAAATACAAACACTATATCATCAAATGCACACCACAAATACGAAAGGCTGTCTATGATAGAGGTGACAGATTGTTTACACTGTATAGCCGCTGCACAGTATATGACTGTTACATGCCCTATCAGTGCTATAAAGCTTGCCCTAGATGTGGTGAAAATCACAAATCAAATGAACGTGCTAGCAGCATCTTCAAGTGTAAAAATTGTGTGAAGAAAGGCCATAGTGATACTAAACATAAAACATATGATCGCACTAAGGGCACACAAAGTTAAGTATATCTTAGTTTAACCAAACCACTGAGCTGATTAACAGCTCTCCTAGGGCTGGCCCTAAGGATTAGATTTATTTTACGTGGCTAAGAACCAACTGGTTATCTAGCAAGGGGACCTACAGCTTATTGTGGAATCCGAACCACATTACAACAAGAAATGAATTTCTATCACCAGAAATAAATTTCACTAAGTCTTCATTGACCGGTCGGAGAATCGAACGCGGGCCCAGCAGAGTGCTAGCCGAGAACGATACCAACCCGTCCAATGAGGAACTAATAAGTGCACAGTATATAAAGAATATGTATCAAAAGTGAAAAATAATACGGACCATGGCTTTGACTAATAATCTTCTATGCAATTCAATAAACATACAGTCCTTAGGAAATAAAACTAACACTATTAGAAAGCTGATAAATGATCCAGAAGTGAAGAGCATACAAGAAGAATGCAAATTTAAAAAGGAACTAAAGACTCTCCTATTCTGCAGGAGCTACGATACTGACGAGAAAACACTGAAAGACAATTATAAAATATAAGAAGCACCTTATTTCGAAAACGTACATGGGCCCGCCAGAGAGGGAATTATCCCTGTGGAGGGCTGTACATAAAACCAAACAAAGTGAACAAAATGAGCTTCGGAAATGCTTGTCACTACTAAGCCAAGACCCAAAGAAATTAAGATATTTCGATGCCCGGCCTAGATTCGAACTCGCATCCCGGGTATCAGAACAGGGTAAAGATAATTCAATTACCTGGCGACAAATAAAGCTATAAGTCTTTCCTCGCTCATACGTACTTATATCTGTCGAATTTAGACACACTTACTAGTGTTGGAATAGACACCCCACCCCCTCCACCATCATAACCATGTGCTTAATCGTTTATTGCTTTTTAGGCTGAAATATGCGAGTATATTTAGACTGTACTGGTTTCTTTTTACCAGATACGTAAGCAATTTTTAATAACCACAATGCCCTCTTAACTTTTCGATTTCCTCACATTTAGGAAACGCTTGCCACTCTAAGCCTAGGTCGAAATGATATTCATCCTTGAGATACCAATCATTTCATATTTGATAGGTATCACTGGGATGGAAAACAACAAAATTGCTCATGAAATTACGTTGAAAGTTTTCGTGGGGAGGTAGCACCATTATCTGCAAATATCTTCGACTTCCGAGAAGTCAGGGGTGCTATTATACTCGCAGACAATGGCCTCACTTATGAATGAAACAACAAAAAAATTTAGGAATTGTTCAGGGCTGTAGACTTTGCACAGGAACAGTTTCAGAATCCTATTCAGCCAACCACTAAAGACCGAAAATATTTGAGAACTAGATAAATTCAAGAGGAAACTAAAGCCATCTCTATTTAAAATTAGGAACGACGCTGAAAAAAATGTTAATATAAAAACTGTTGCTGAGAAAATTACGAAAAAGGCGACGATCTATTGGACCAAACAGAGACTGATTGGGAGACCTCCAAAAATAAGCAAAGGAGGTAAAGTTAATGTTATGATACTGTCTTATGATGAAAGCTGTATAGACAGAATATTTCTTTCTTGTTGGAATTAATTGCACACTATGGTTTAATTGCACATTCTGGTTCAGTTCAAGAATACTTAAAGATTTAAAAGCATAAAAACAATGCATAAAAAAATCTGTTTGAATGCAATAAGCAAATAAAATCGTATCATTTCGTTTCTATACAACAAGTGAGTTTCACTAAAAAATAAGTTTAAAATAATATAATTTATTACTATATTTCGTGGCTTTTACTTTTAAGCGAAGTTGCACACGCGTATGATGAAAAATGGTTCACGAAGCAACAAAAATGGAAAGCATATTATAACGACAAATAAAAAACATATCACACAATAATAAACAATAAATATTATGTAGGAGAGGAAACGAGGAAAATGAAATGCACCATTTGTGAATGTATACTGTTATTCACACATGACAGATTGGTAAGCGCCATTCACAATAGCTTTATGTAATAAATATTAAAACATTGTATTGTATTTTTCAGTCCATTAGTTACAGACGTTACTCTTCATACCGGTAAATTTGTCTTTGTTTGCAAGAATTTGGGTTACCATGAAATTGACTGTTGAAGATGTTTTAGTCTCCACACATCACTTACTTACAAGTTGAATATGAATACACACACACACACACACACACACACACACACACACACACACACTCACACACATCATATATATATATATATATATATATATATATAATGTTTTAGTCTCCACACATCACTTACTTACAAGTTGAATATGAATACACACACACACACACACACACACATATATATATATATATATATATATATATATATATATATATATATATATATATATATATATATATATATATATATATAT
>NC_089799.1:27687113-27749613 GCF_040412425.1 Macrobrachium rosenbergii | reverse complement strand
AGGTATACTGGGGATTTCTTGATTTGTTGTTGATTGGAAGGTCATTAGTGACGTCACACCATCGCACCAATTAGCTGGGTGGATCGTGATTTGATGCAATCCTGACGCGAAGCCTGAATATAAATAAAGGAATTATTCCAAAACTATGCTTGTTAAAAACATCTTATAATTAGCTTGGCGCCAGTCAGCTTGTGTTAACCATATCCTAAATGTGTCACGAATCAGAAGGCTGGGCACTATTTGGGGAAGGAGATGCCCTATGAATGGCGGATGAGCTTCTGTCTTGGGGCCAACATCAACCACAATTAATTGCTATATCAACCTCCTTCCTGGGGACTGCAATTGAGTTGGTAGTGAGCAGTCTGGCCTGTTTGCTCTAAGATGGGCCAATAGTTTGCAGGTCCCGTTATAATACTCCAATCCAAGGTGCACTTAGTGAGGGTTTGTGAACACTTAAGGGAAGATATGCCCCGTAAATAACTCAATAAGCTCATAACATAGGGCCAGTATCAATCGTGTTCCCACTCCTGTAGAATACCAGGAAACAATAGTGTTCTCTACCCTGCACGTTTTGAAATTCATTAAATGAGAGGGGAACACGAGTTCAAAGCCAGTACCCTATATGTATCTGAAAATAAACTAAGCACAATCACACACACATACACATATATATAAATATATATACTGTACTGTATATATGTGTATATATATATATATATATATATATATATATATATATATATATATATATATATATATATATATATATATGTATGTATGTATGTATGTATGTATGTATGTATGTATGTATGTATGTATGTATGTACGTCTACATAAAAACAGGCCAGAAAAATGAAAAGAGAGAGAGAGAGAGAGAGAGAGAGAGAGAGAGAGAGAGAGAGAGAGAGAGAGAGAGAGAGAGAGAGAGAGAGAGAGAGGCAAAACACTTAGCTCCACCGGATTCAGTAAGACAAAAATAAATAAAAAAGAGTGATCCAATTAGGTTACAAGAAAATGCAGATATTGTCCGATATGTAACGATGGTAATCCTGAATCCGAGAACCATAAAAAAAAAATTCCACTTCGCTCTTTATTGATTACTTAACAGACTTCCCGAATCGCCTTTGGGGAAATTTGTCGACACGTGAAAGTCAAAAACTATGAGCAATTATCGGAAAAAGCAGGGATTTTTGGAAGAAAACATGAGTGTACACATGTCCGTATGTATGTGTGCGCATCTGGTCGAGGCATTCAAGGCTTTAACTACTGCTTTTCAACGTTCCGATTAAGTTACTTGGAGGACGAATTTTTGTGATGTTGCTTACTCTGCTACACAAAGGAAATAATATAGGTTATACTTGTTATAGCAGCATAAGCTACCGGTAGTAGTTGTTAGTAGTATCATCAGTATCAATTGTAGAGTAAATGTTGGTATGCATAAATATCCTCCTTTCCTCTATGTTTATTTACATATTCGTTACCCACAAATAACAAATATAGGGATAAATTATAAAAAGTTTAAAACCTGTTACCTTAGGTAATATATGAAAGCAATCTGCTCTTTGGTGAAAACTCAAAACGAAATCCGCCGCCGATTATCATAATAATCAGAATTACACAGGTATTTTAGTGATGTTTATAAAATACAGAGAGAGAGAGAGAGAGAGAGAGAGAGAGAGAGAGAGAGAGAGAGAGAGAGAGAGAGAGAGAGAGAGAGAGAGAGAGAGGTATGCCACACACATAAATAAATACATATAAATATGTGTGTATATATAAGTGTGTGTGTGTTTGTTTGTGTATATGCGTGTGTGTTCGTGAAAGTTGAGGGAAGAAAAAACTCATATGACGATAATGTCATTTTACACTGTCTATAACACAAGTTACTAATTTTAGTTTCTTTGTATTACCTTCAAAGGAATTTTATGAGTGAAAGTAAACATAAGTAGAGAGAGAGAGAGAGAGAGAGAGAGAGAGAGAGAGAGAGAGAGAGAGAGAGAGAGAGAGAGAGAGTTGAAACAATGAAAGCTAAGCAAGACCACGCAAGCTAATGAGTTGTAATTATGCATATCAATCACAGCCACGTAAAGGCTCTCCAAACTCAGGGGGTAAAGAAAACATCAAAACATCTGAAGCTTTTCCAAACTTGCACAACATCAACATCAATCACTAAACTTTCTCAAAACCTCATCCAGGACGGAAAACCTCAACTCGAAAGTGAGGGAAGTTACAAGAAAACAGGGATATGAAGTTTTTTTTTAATACTTTACATGAGGCACGAGAAGGAGAGAAGAGGGGGAGGGGGAGGGGGAGGAAGAAGAAGGTGGAAGTAAAAGGGGCATGGGGAAATGTGGACAGCATGAGTGAGAGGAAGTTCGGTTAAAATGGGAGTATGAAGTACTTTATAAACTGAAATTATCATGAACTGAATAAAACAGAAAGCGCTACGATGCAAAATTCTTGACGTTTGGCTACCCTGTGTTACTTGCTATAACCTAAGGATCATCAGAACGTTTAGTGAAGTACCTTTGTACAACAAACACGTTTGGAAACCACGTCACTTATTGTGAAGACCCCCTTTTTGCATAAATACATACAGAAACTTCTCATTGTTGTCTACGTGATCCTGGCAGGTATATAAGTAAAACTGAGATTGTTGTTTTTCTGTTATAGTTGGTTGGTCTCTTGCCCTTACTGTGACAATTATTTTGCTTATCTGCTACATGTTGGCATCGTCACCAATCTTTTATAAAAGATTTCTTTGGCATAAAAGGGATAACAATTAATTCCTAACTTTATGATTCAATAACTCGAACATGTAATAATGGTAAAGCCTGGTTAATACTCACTAAAAAGGAATGCAAAAACATTTGTGATTTCTGTTAACCACTGTACTATTTTTATTTCTCATAATGAACCATTGCTCTAGATAACACAATAACGAGAGCTGATGCTCCCTTCCACTGTGAAATATGAACACAAACGAGTATAAAGAAAAGCGCTTGAACTCCGTTCCCCAACATAAATATGAAACTCGGGAAAAACACATCTACTGCCACTGCGAAAAGATCATACCTGAAGTAAGATAATGAGGCAATCCACTATACCAATGGCACTTTTTAACAGGGACTGAGAGTTTGTTTTGGGACGCTATACAAAACCACAGAGCCGTAAACGCAAATCGGGAGTCTTTTTAGAATCATTATGAAGGGGGGAAACGAATTAAATTTGTGGGGATAAAATGACTGAAAAGTACAACTTGCATACGACAGAGCCGTTTCCAAGGTTAGAAAAAGACCAAAACTTAATCAAACGTAAATTTACGCAATCCAGATTAAAATTATCCATTCAATTACTCACGTGTATCATGTATATTTTTACTGCATATAACGCATATGCACTTATTTAATTCTCCTCAATAAGTTTAAACTTATATAGGTAAATTATAACGAAATATCTCATACTGAGGCTTGTTTATAAACACTTGGACAATAAGCCACGCTGTGAAATATAGGGTTTGGGAGGAAGGGAAAACATCTTGGAACACTGAAACTGGTTATCAAGATTCATGCTTTGCTTAAGCATAGGCGTGCTGTATAGTTTGGGTCTTGATTTGTTCTGCAATCTCCATCTAACGCTTTTTACAATATGGAAACAAATAAAATTCAGAAGAAAAGAGAGAGAGCTATATGCTTTCTAATAAAATATTCAATAAGTTTAACGCATTTACTGGTGTTTAAAGCCAACAGACAGTGACAGGGAGTGTGCAAGTCAAAATACGACCTAGGAACCTGGAGAGACCAGAGGTCTCCAGGTTAACTGATGCAGGAGAGCATCAAAATAATTTAAACGTTTTGCTTGATAAGGCTACCTAGATTCTGGTGGCTATCCTCGTAAGCATATTCATTTATTTGTAACAACGTTAACGAAGGTCAATTTTACATTTGAAATGGAATGTGCTTTAAATAATAAAAGGACGTAGTGGATTAGATACTAATGCATACCCTGGATTTCCTTATTTAATGTTGGTTGGACTGACAATATCTTATGTGCAACAACAACAATGTGGTCAGTTGGCACTGAGATTCGAAAATGGTTTTCGGGTCCCGTTATAACATCCCAAAAGTGACGGCTTGTGCACCCTTTGGGTTGAGGAAATAACCCCTAAATAGCATAACAATCCCGTAACATAGGGCAAATGTCAATCATGCTCCCACTTCCATAGAATTCCTTAAGATAATAGCGTTCTCTCCACCCGGCATTGTTTGAAAGTCATGAAATGACAGAGTCACAGGGGTTGAAGAACCATACCCTCTATTTACTTGAAAATAAACACACACACATACACTAATATATATATATATATATATATATATATATATATATATATATATATATATATATATATATATATATATATATATATATATACACACATATATATATATATATATATATATATATATATATATATATATATATATATATATATATATATATGTGTGTGTATAATATATAGACGTGCACAAACAATCATATATATATATATATATATATATATATATATATATATATATATATATATATATATATATATATATATATATATATATATATATATATGCATGTGTGTATTGGTAAGGTATATAAAAAGGTCAGAATGATAAAACCCACAAGACACTAGAGAGAGAGAGAGAGAGAGAGAGAGAGAGAGAGAGAGAGAGAGAGAGAGGTATAAACGGTTAGCTCCATCGGATTCAGTAAGACGAAAATAAATAAAGAAAAAAAGAGTGATCCAATTAGGTTACAAGAAAAATGCAGATATTATCCGATATGTAACGATGGTAATCCTGAATCCGAGAGCCATAAAAAACGAATTCCACTTCGCTCTTTATTGATTGCTTAACAGACTTCCCGAATCGCCTTTGGGGATATTCGTCGACACGTGAAAGTCAAAAGCCATGAGCCATTATCGAAAAAAGCAGGGCTATTTTTGGAAGAAAACATAATTGTACACATGTGTATGTGTGCGTATCCATTCGAGGCTTTAACTACTGACTTTCGACGTACCAATTAAGTTACTTGAAGGACGACTTTTTGCGATGTTGCTTACTCCGGTGCATGGAAAAAATTACATCTGTTAAACTTGTTAAAGCAGCATGAGCTACTGGTGACAAAAATTTGTAGTATTATCAGTATTAACTGTAATATAAAATAATGTTGGTGCGCATGAATTTCCTCCCTCACTCTGTATTGTTTCACCTACTGGTTACCCACGGATAACAAATATCATAACTTACATGACATATAAAATAACCTGTGTCACCCTAGGTATGAAAGGATTCTGCTCTTTGCCCAGCTTTGTGAGAGATCAAAACGAAATCCGTCGCAGATTATCATAACAATCAGAATTACACGTTGAGTCTTGATTGGTAACGCTTAGCTAATACGGTTATTTGAATAGCGTACGACCTTCACAACTAGATAACCTGAATAAAGCTCTTTCTAAACTGTAGTAATCACATCATTCTGCTCTTTACAGAGATTGCCAATCAAAAGATAAACTATATTTTTTTTTATTTTAAGAGAGCTCGTTTGTCAGTGATTACTTGTATACATGCTGATAAGTTGAGTATATCTTAGTTTAACCAGACCACTGAGCTGATTAGCAGCTCTCCTAGGGCTGGCCCGAAGGATTAGATTTATTTTACGTGGCTAAGAACCAATTTGTTACCTAGCAACGGGACCTACAGCTTACTGTGGAATCCGAACCGCATTATAGCGAGAAAAGAATTTCTATCACCAGAAATAAATTCCTCTTATTCTTCATTGGCCGGTCGGGGATTCGAACTCGCGGCCAACAGAGTGGTAGCTGAGAACGGAACCCGCTCGCCCAACGAAGAACTCATTAAACTTCACAAGTGCAGAAGATCCAGTGCTATTCTGAAAGTCACCTAAAGTTGACGTACAAGTTGAACGTTATAATCTCAAGGAAACTGATAATTATATTGACTAAAAAAGCTTTTACACAGAGTTTTTGAAAAGTAAATAAAAAATTCAGATGCTTATGTAACGTAACCAAGGAGTAATGTTTTCAATCAAGCTGATCAAAAGAGACAGAAAAATAAATAATATACAATAAAATCACAAAATGAGGTTTTGAATGCAGCAGTGAATGTCACTACGTGCAGTGAACCAAAGGATGCAATATTTTCTTATAAGTATTTGGGAGTGGATGTTTTCACGAGAGAAGAGTTGAGTCGCGAGAAGGTGAAGCAAAAATAGGAGCAGGGTGTTTACAATTTCTAAAGGAACTTACACAGAATGTAAAAGCTATGGTTGCTATGTATGAAGACTTTGTTGAACCAACTCTCCTGTATGAAAATGAGCGGTGGATATTAAATGCTAAGCTATGTAAATTATAAATGATGGAAGCTACAGAGATAAATTGTTTCCATCATATTATGTTATAGAAATAACTGAAAGTGTGAGAAACGTGGAGATACATAGAAGTGAAAAAGTGTTAGTGTAGGTGAAAGGGTGGATCACAGTGTTACGAGATGGTTTGACCAAATGGAAAGAATGGAGGATGAGACGTTGCTGAATAGAGTTTACAATTTGAAAGTACTAGAGGATGAAGGGATGTTTTGAACGCTGCACTTGAAAGGATGGACCTGCCAACATCCAGGGAAGAAGAAGGTGCTTGAGAGATCAAAATGGCATATTGTGCATATGGGGTTCAATAGGCTGCTGGTGAGCCTTCTGTGTAAATGTATGAATTGGATAGTATTGTGGAATTTATTTGAACAGGGGATTTCCATTTGCTATTCAGCAATATTAATATAAATGTGGCAGAGGTCGGTGTGTTTTCTGGAGAGTCACTGCTTGTTAGGGGAAACGGATCAATGTACAAAAAAAAAAAAAAAAAAATAGATAAAACTGATGCTCAAGTCGGATCATAGTGCAAAATATTATTCGACCCAAATTGTTTCTTTTCATAAAAAAACATGCTTCCTTTCTCTGAATAAACTCTCTAAATAATGATATAAATTTCTGGAAGGAAGAAAAGGCCTTTTTTTTTTTTTAAACGGAATTTCTTTACATGATTCTTGTGTTATTTTAAACGGCAATATTTTCCATTAAGTAGTAATGCATTCCTCAAAATATTACATATACATTTTGTAATTAAAAGATATTTATCCGATTACAGCAATTCCTTTCAGGGAAGAAATGTATTATTCCATGAAAGCCGCAAATTTTTTTTCAGGAACTAAAATCTTCTAAGAAATCGGAAATTATCCTTTAACAAGTATGCGTGTTACCTAAATATTTTTTAATTTTCCAAGAACAATCGAATTTTTTTAAGAACCTGAGAAAATGCATATTCTCTCACGGTAATTTTATTCTATTCTGACCATGAGGGGATTTACATACAACAAACGATAATACCTTTTGAAGGTTTTCTTCTACCAACAACAAAAATTTACTGGGAGCGAAAAATTCTTTTCTCCAGGAATCTACAGTTTCCCGGAAAGAAAAGGTATTTCCTGTGAACAGGGAAAATATCAGAGGAAGCAATGCAGTTTTATGATAGAATTATGGACTTTTCGTTAAACAAACGAAAATTTTCACAGGACAAGCTATTTTCCTAGAGTTACCATTTTTGCCATTGTGCTCAAATTTTGCAGAGATACTTCAGGTATCTGTGCTTCTTGTACTTTGGTGAAAAGAAAACTAACAAACATTTGATATTTTACCGAAATTGACGACATTGTAAAGAGAAGACATTTGTTTAAAAGCCCTGAATGGGATTGCACTTAAAATAAACTCGGGCACAAAAGCACAATACACTTTACTTTTGATCATGTAATACCTAGTTATTAATAATGGAATTTAGATATTGGTTGCTAACACACAAACAGAAACAAACACACACACACAGACACACGCACACACATATATATATAGATAATAAGAATGGAAGCATGATATTATATATATATATATATATATATATATATATATATATATATATATATATATATATATATATATATATATATATATATATATATTATATATATACACACAGTATATACATATATGTGTATATATATGTATATATATATATATATATATATATATATATATATATATATATATATATATAGTCACGAAGTGTACCAAGTACCTGGTTATTACACAACTAGTCACAAAATCCAAAAATTTACCTCACTTCAGCCAGACGCCTGAACCCTCATAACAATAAAATTACAACTGAACACTAAAGGTAACAGTGATCCCTTAAAACATGCTTATCACTTGAAATACCAAACTAGGTTTATCAAATTATGTGTGAGGTATTGAGATATACTAGATAAAAAAGGGCATCACTCCATCAAACAACTATTATTGTTTCCCTGGTCTTCATTCACTTCAACTGTTTGAAGGAGAGAAAACATGTCTATCACTTTTCGTATTGCACACACAAAGAACCCTATTCACTGGTGGTCAAAAATGAAACACTGTTTTTAAAGCTTTAAATAATAAATTTTTTTTCTGTGAATAGGGGTCAAAAATGAAACACTGTGTTTTTAAAGCTTTAAATACAAAAATTTGTTTCTAACTTCAAAAGTTATAATTAGAATTCACAATCTGAGAAGATTTACCATTACTTGAAAGCAACACATGATTTAATGAAATCTTAAACAATATTAACTCACAAATCTTTAATTTATCAAGAAATTACATTAACTAAGTAAAATTCAAATTATTAAGATTTACTCAAGATTTGAAAAAGAAATCTTAACAATTGATGTCTACCAAGAAGTGCAAAACCCACAGGATTCAAATAAGGTCAACGGGTCTCTTGTGAACTTCCTTAGATGGTAACTGGTTTTTGAAAAGTAAGAAGAGTACTGGAAGAAATGGGCGTGAATCATCCCTCTTAGAATTATTATTATTCGTTCTGTTTACCTCTGCTTGGACACCTCTTGAGGAATCTAATTGGCTCATACTCAGGGGAGGCGTGGAGTAATTTGTGTATGTTATCAATTGCTAATTCTATTTCCACACAGTGCTTGGTAATTCTAAAAATACACATGGTAACTGCATAATATGCAAAAAATAATACATATATGTATGTGTATGGAAATATCCATTACATACTTAAAACTGTTGAGGTGCTTCTGTGTGTGCAAAACAGCCGCATCTAACCGGTTGCTAATGTCTCCATGAGCAGCTTTTTGCCAAGAATTGTTTGCAATGCAATATACTGTAGTTAAGGCCATGCTTGGGAGTCAAAGGGCAAGATAATTTCAACTTTGGCAGTAACTTTTAAGGAGTATAAGAAACGGAATTTATATTTGGCTTGCATTTAAGTTAAGTATATCTTACTTTTACCAGACCACTGAGCTGATTAACAGCTCTCCTAGGGTTAGCCCGAAGGATTAGACTTATGTGGCTAAGAAACAATTGGTTACTTAGCAACGGGACCTACAGCTTATTGTGGAATCCGAATCACATTATAGCGAGAAATGAATTTCTATCACCAGAAATAAATTCCTCTAACTCTTCATTAGCCGACCGGAGAGTCGAACTCGGGCCTAGCGAGTGCTAGGTCACAACTCTACCGACTCGTCCAACGAAGAGCTAATTACCTGCCACGGAAGCCCATGTGCAGTGAAAACGTGTTCCGAATCAAGGTCATGCTTAGGTGCTAAAATTCAAAATGGAATTTAAGCTTGAGGGTTAGGGACAAGGACTTAATTACAGGTGAGAGCTCGGATAAAGAATTTGTCTTTTGTCATAACCTTGAACGAAGAAAAATAAAGACTTTTATATTTCCTATACGTAAAATGAAGTCAACGTCAGAAAGAGACTTTATATTTGACATGCATTATCTATTAATAGTGCTGATGTACTGAGTGAGGTTGAAGGTCACACTTGGAAGTCAAAGATCAAATATGAATCTGACCACTGTCATAACTTTTGGACAATACTAGATCTCGATTTCATATTCGACATTCGTAATCTAATAGTAAAGCCGATGCACCGAGAAAGGCCAAAGTCAAGGACAAGGACCTACCCACAGGTTAAAGGTGAAATAGGAATTGAATTGGTTAAAACTTTCGGACTAGAAGACACAGATATTTTCATAATTCGAATATAAAATACGCCAATGAATCTGGTGTGTAGAGTGAAGATATCTTCATCCCTGGAAGTTAAGAATTTGTAAATAGTAATCACCTCTGAATTAACTGATAGATTTTTATATATTTATACAGCCCCGTGAAGAAGCTGGTGCTTAGTGATATATGGGACAAGGTATAAAGGGCAAAGGTAAAATAAATTTGGAGGGGGCATTACCAGAAGTGCACAGCCATTCGGTTTCTCAATAGTGGTGTTGATGCTCTCTCTCTCTCTCTCTCTCTCTCTCTCTCTCTCTCTCTCTCTCTCTCTCTCTCTCTCTCTCTCTCTCTATATATATATATATATATATATATATATATATATATATATATATATATATATATATATATATATATACATATATATACTGTGTGTATATATATATATATATATATATATATATATATATATATATATATATATATATATATATATATATATATATATATATATATATATATATATATATATATATATACATATACTACTGCACTTCATGCCATGAATATAGTCTATCGTTTAAATCAATCCACACATCAACGCGAAAGAAACCTTTCCACTGCACTGGTCTGACTGTAATTACCTCTGAAAACAGGATAATTTGCCTCGATTCAGAGTCACATTCCAGCTTCGATTCCGTGAAATGCTTAATTAGTAATCTGGTCGAGCTGTGGATGACTGAAACCTGACAGGTACTCTCGGCTATTTTAGCACCCGTTATTTTGTTTCACAAATCTCTGGCATTTATGAATTTTCGCGAAGTCTATGTAGACAGTCGCTTTGATGTACTTGTCGCTTCAGGAATCTAAGGGTGGCAAACGATATTTAAGTTGACATTTTACAGCGATATAAGCAAAATATTTCTGCATACTTATTTCCATTTTTAGATTTATTTTCAGAACTAGTTTTTGGGATCACCACTATCGGCCTGCATTTCAGTTCATTAGTCTGCCCCCCTTGTTGTGCGTTGGGTATTATTATTTTCCTGAATAAAATGGTCTTCAGCGTAACTGCTGTCTTTTTAATATACAAAGTTCTAAATTTAGTAAATAATACTTCCTACTCTTCGCATACCATTTACTGCTGTCACACATTACTTGCGCCAGAGTTATGATAAGTGTGTTACTCTGAAACTGAAATTCCTTATACATCAGTAGTATACTTTGCGTAATAAATATAACAAAGTGTTTATTCTCAAAGAAATACGTAAATGTGAACTAATTCCTGAATATGGATCAAAACCTTTTCTATAAATATGGCAAAAATTCTTATTTATTTTTTATTTTAATTAATCAAAATAACTAAAATTAAAAGTGATTAATGGCTACCATCACCTTGTTTTCTTTTCGTACATCTTTGCTACTTATTAAAAAAAATGAGGCTTTTGTGTTCTTGCCATTTTCTTTTAAGTACCGAAACATTAAATTTAAAGTGATTTTGAGATGAAATTTTTATGAAAATTATATTATGATGAATGGAAAGATTATTAAAGCACAATCACATGACAAAATAAAAATGCAAAAAGAAACCAAGAAACCTTCCTGACGTGAAAACGAAAAAAAAACCTTAAACATAAAAATAAACCAAACAGCTAAGACTACGTACAAGAAACATATTTCTCTCAGAGCATTTTCACGGACTCCCATTTCCAGTTAATACGATATCCTGTTAAAACAACAGATATCCAACAAACTAATTGGCTACGAGGCCCAACCGTTCCCAGTAGGCCTAGAACCTTTTCCTGTAAATCAAGATTTAGCTAAATCTGGTCCACGCTCTGATTTATACGTCTCACACGAGAACATACGAACATACCAGGAAATCGGTACGTCCCGGAGGAAAAATAAGAGAAACACTTTGAGGCTGCTCACCTTTTCCCATTAAAGAGAAACTGACAGCTAGAGAGAGAGAGAGAGAGAGAGAGAGAGAGAGAGAGAGAGTTCGCTCCTATCGTGTGTTTTGCATGCAGACAGGACTGCCATAGTTATCCATGAATGTAAACAAGAAGAAATGTATACTGAAGTGAGTAATGTTATGTGTAGCAAAGGTATCTTATAATGTGAGGTTAATTTTTAGACTAAGGCCTGTCAGATGGAAGATGAACACGATGCAACTCGTCTTCTACATCAACAGGCATAAGGAAGGCATGATTCACACCTAACGTTAAAAACAAAAGTTCGAAAAATTAAATAGAAAAGAAAGTTTTCGGTTGAATATAATTATGCTCGACGCAAAACACGAATTAGTCGCGATATGTTGCCTTGTATCGCAATTAATATTATGTGTTTTAAAAGCAAAGGAACACTCATGTAAGTATTCAGCTGCAAAATTAACATTGCAATTATAGTTATCACAATCACTATCGACGATAGGCGCTATTTTAACTTATGCTTTTATGACTGTCGGTTTGTAAGATCTCTCAGTTCAAGCCGGATGTTATCTCCCCCCCCCCCTCCCCCAATTACGGAACATTTTGACACATTCTCCTGCCTCAAACATGTGCCATATCTGACTATATGACACCTTTTTTCTTTTTTTATCTCATCACATTTCTGCTTATTCCTGCTGTATATGATGAAAAGAATCTCTTGACTTTTCAATTCTCTCTTTGCCACATTTGCTCTTGCGAAACTCCGTTCTGTGAAGCTATCTAACTCTGAATTCTTCTTTCATTTTCCCTTTGATCGAACAATTACTCAAGTTTGTTTCATCCTTTCGAGAATCTGCATGTGAATGAAGACACACCAGAGACTTCTTCCCATGAGTCTCTGATGCTTCCTCATTCACATGTAGTGGCTTTCATCTTGGGAATTTCAACAGGTCTTTTCTGTTATTACTAAATTAGTCTTGTCCGTCATGACCGTACATTCAGTATTCTTGATATTCTCGTAACCCTACATGTTTTGAATACGTCGTACACGGATTCTTCACTGCATAGGTCGCAGCCTGGTCACTTTCTCATATCGGTTACCTGTGCTGTCACCTGTCTCTTACCATTTTCTGCCACGCAGTGCTAGCTATCGTGCTTGCAGGGGGTTCCTGGCACATCGTCATGAGAACTTTTTTCCTTCCTTACAATGTCGATGCTTCTGGGCCTGCCATTATACATCTTTTTAAGCCTGGGCTATTTATAACATCCTTAGTGATTGGTAAGGATTTTTGACTGGGTTGTATTTCTGTACACCAATGATAATAATAATAGGTTTTATTGAATATTGTTGCTACTTCAGCTGCATTTATTTTGTAGAAGACTTTTTCTATTTTCCTTATTGCGGGCTTCTCTTCATTGGAGGTGCGTGCTAACAGCTCGCCTATATTTGTCATTTCATGTTTCCCCCATGAAATGACAAATGAAGAGAAGTCCGCAATAAGGAAAATAGAAAACGTCTTCCACAAAATAAATGCAGCTGAAGCAGCAATAATATTCAATAAAACCTGTTTAAAAGCGGGTCTGCTGCCAAATTATACGAATTTAAGACTGCACGACCCTTCAGCAAGAATGACAATAATAATAATAATAAAAATAATAATAATAATGTTACTTTAGTTACTGATGGAGATACTGTAAAGTCTACAAGACTCCTCAAAATGTGAAAAATTCGAGATGACTGGATACAATTTACTTGAGAGAATATTCAACGCTACCCTTTTTAGAAGTTTGATTATGATTCGTGATGTATAGCTTTTGTTGAGCATACTCAGTATCAAAGACAGGTGATTTTTATGGCAGGTGTTGCAGAATTGCGAGACTAATCCCTTGGTATTTCTCTAACCGCCTTCAAGGTGTGAGGCTATTTCGCATGTATAGAATTAATGAGGCTTCGCTTTCAACACAGGCAGGCATGAAAACATAAGAACCAGATGCTCAACGGTTGTCTCAGCCCACCTGAGTTTCGTTGCGTGGGAAAGACGGTCAAGCTTTCCTTGATGGCTTTTAAGTTTAGTCGTTAACACTGTTATTTCTCAGCTTAGATTCGATGACTCCCTTCAAAAAAATATAGTGCTTGCCATAAACGAAAGGCTTTATTACTCTGATTAAGAGGTAAATAGTATTTAATATTTGCTCCTCTGCACACCTACCTGGCCCGTGCACTTCTGAGCATAGTAAGCTCATTGCGCGCCTTAGTGCGTGCACCTGTGCCGTCTCCCAAGTACTGTAACAAACAATAAATTATTCTCTTCTTGAACAGTTTCCTTGAAGAAACCCCTCCCAAACAAATATCCGACCGAGAATCGTCTTAGTTAAATCTAGGCATGTTTAATAATGCATGTGTCGGTAAGATAAAACAGCCTACAGACTTATGAAAGATAGATAATGCCATTAACGGAGATGAGTAATTGCATATCTGAGAATCCAGACATGAAATCCTTGTGTAAAGTGGTGAAAATATTTGGTAAAAAGAACCTACATACCACGTTCCTTGTCACATGTACACTATAGCTACACTCAGAGTATCATCACACCAAATTAAGCTAACCAGTTTAGTCATTTGGTAAATGTTTCAAGTATCCTTCCTCTAAGTAATATGCACTGGTTCGGCCTGTCCCAAAGAACGCTGACCACTCTAAATCTTATAACTACCATCATTTTGATTCGACTTCTATCATCAATAAAGCTCCAGAAACTTCTCTGAAATTTATATCTCCCAAGAAACTTAAATCTTAGGCTTAAGTACTGGAGGGCTAAATCTTTTGGGGATCTTCTTTCCTAGCTCATTGATGTTTGGTCATCTTTTCTGTAAAGCTTTGGGTAATTTATTATTTACACTTGATATTACTCGTACTGTATGTGGCAGCATCTGGCATAAAAATCTGCTAAAAAAAAACATTCTAGGTGTAGTTTTATCTATTCACTATGTAAACCTACTCCTGAAGTTGTGCTAAACCAATCTTTTGTTGCTCAAGGAAAATATGGCCTGGAGCTTTCCACCCAGGGTCATAAATATATTTGTAACTTTATCCTTACACTTTCCTTTGTAATGCTACGATTCTTTAAAAGTTTTAAATAAATATGTTTATATAATTATAAACTTTCATAAATGTTATTACCTTCAGGCACTCGCTTGTGCGCGCACACACAAACACACAAAAACACACCACAAACACACACATTACATTGCTCGTTTTTTCTCTCTTGCAAACATAGCTTCGACCTTTATCGACAAAACGCATCAACCTTTTAGCTGAAAAACGTGGAAATGTGTGAATATATTTTCTTTACAGCAATAGCTGTACTGCATAAAATTATGTATTTTTCATAACATGCTCTTTTTTCTTTCTTTTATAAAAATTTACGGAAATACTTACGAAATTTCATTATAATTGTATTTTTCAGCGGAAGATAACTTTGTAGGACGTGTATAAACATATACAGCTCTCTCTCTCTCTCTCTCTCTCTCTCTCTCTCTCTCTCTCTCTCTCTCTCTCTCTCTCTCTCTCATTCATGAGTAAAATAATCAGAAACTTAAGTATCTTTCCTCGCCTTCAAAGCGATCTGCCATAAGTCGCAATATAAAATACGTAATTTGATAAGCAATAACTTTTATCAAGTAATTTATTTTCGGCCATTACTTTCTAACAGCAAATATAGTTCTTGTAATCTGCTTAACTTCTGCTCACCATCTTGACTTTTCATCTTTGTCATTTTTCTTTTTTAACATGCTTCACGAAAATAATATTCCATCTTAAAATTACACCAAAACCAGCGTCCGGCCATGAAATGTAATTTTACGCAGACTGATCACAGAAGAACATTGCAATATGACAACAGTGCCGGCGAAAAATCGCATGAATCAGCAGACAAAAAAAAAAGAAAAAAAATTACAACCTCTAAACTGCCTTGATGAATTTCCACAAACAAATCTGCATACCAGTTCCCCAGAGAACGTGCAAGAAAAATAAGTTTTTTACAATTTCCGAAGCATAATAAGACCGGAGAATTGGAAAACAAGGTAAGAAGAATATATTCCAAGTGATAAAAAAGAAAGTGTGAACACAATGTAGTCATAAACTACAGATCTCAAAATGCTTTTCTTACAGTTGGTGAAACGAATATGTGTTATCAAACATGGCTTTATTGATCGAGTTCTCTTAATTTTAAGAAAATAAGATAAAAAAAAACCTGAACAGCGAGCTATAAGAATTCTTTTAAAAGTTCTCTGCAAAGGAATAAGTTACATCTAAAATAAACTGTCCTCAATACAGGGTACCAAAGTCTCCTAAACATACTCCCTTATCCTTTTATCCTTCTTCCTTATCTTCTTATTCCTTCTTCCTTATCTTTTTCTTTCTTCTTCCTCATCCTTTAATTCCTTCTCCTCTCATAAAATAAGAAAATTCCAATATAAAAAAGATGTTTCCATGTATAAACAGGCTGAGCAACTGTAACCACAACAAAACCGATAGCAGTAACAATAATAACAACAGTCATAACATATACCATTATAAAGAAATCGATATTTGATATTCAAGTTTTAAATTATTCTGAGAAGAGTCATCCTTCCCAGAAGAAAGAAGAAGAAGAAGAAGAAGAAGAAGAGAGAGAGCGGTTTCTTACAGGTAAGCGCACCAGAAAAGTTGTCTCATTATAAAAGTTTCGGCGGAGGAAAAAAGGAGTCGAATGGTGGAAATTCAATAGCGATCTAATGTTCTCCAATCAGTCGTCAAAGTTCCGAGCGTCTCAGGAATCCCCATATTAAACTCTCTTGAGTGGCTCCGGGGCTCTGGTCTGGAGATTCAACTCTCGTCATCTCGACGTTTACTTCTCTCTTCTCCCGGCCGTTCTCGCTATCCCTTCCTCGGAAAGGGCTGGGCTAACTTAAGTTCGGGTGTTCATTTATTTTACTTCTCTGGGTCTCAGTTCGACTCAACTTCAAATCTATTCATTATACTTTTGTTTGTTCTGCTTTTTTTTCTGTTTCGAAAGAAATCGTCGGCGAAATTTCCACACCTAGAGCGTCCGGAGATATCAATTACTGCTGGGAAGGGTGGAACCAAAATATTATACTCTACCAGAGAAAAATATTTACTTTAGAAAACAATTAACCTTCTACTCTACCAAAAGTAAACTTCTACTCTATCAAAAGGGTTTCTTTGTCCTTCCTTTTACTGGTGTAATTTTATTCATTGCTTAATGGAGTTAGATGGCTGTACCCACACATTCGTCGTTTTCTTCGTGGACTTAGCCTCCATTAATGTTTATAGTACTTTCCCAAAATTAACACTCTAAATCAATCAAAGTTAGGTACTTTCCTTTTCTATTTCTAGAATTCTGGAATTGCCTTCTAGGATACACACACACACACACACACACACACACACACATATATATATATATATATATATATATATATATATATATATATATATATATATATATATATATATATATATATGTGTGTGTGTGTGTGTATATATATATATATATATATATATATATATATATATATATATATATATATATATATATATATATATATATATATATATATATATATATATATATATATATATATATATGGTATTTGAATTCATATAGATATGACTTTCATCTCACCAACAAAAGGTCCCAGGTCCAATTCTAAAGCAAGCTGAGACCTTACAAGACCGTTCAATTAAATCCCATTGTGCCACTGATCAACTAAACAGCGAATTGATTACTAGTAGTTAGGCAACGGTTTCTGGCCACAACCAGAGCTGTCAGGGACATGTGCCAAGCAAACTTTCTACAAAATTTATCTGACGACGGAAGCTATGCACACATACATACATACATACATGCATACATATATATATATATATATATATATATATATATATATATATATATATATATATATATATATATATATATATATATATATATATATATATATATATATATTGAGAGAGAGAGAGAGAGAGAGAGAGAGAGAGAGAGAGAGAGAGAGAGAGAGAGAGAGAGAATTATAATTAGATATATATATATATATATATATATATATATATATATATATATATATATATATATATATATTATAATTATATATGTATTATGCAAATATACATATATATAAATTTTCAACATGTTCATTCCCTAATAAGTACTGGCTTCATGAAAAATTTCAATAATCACTGTCACATGTATCAATCACCTGTGCAGTTAAGGATAAACTCCACGTGATGAAACTTAAGCAGCAATGACATCCTAATTTACTTACAAAAGACAACTCATGGGTAATGTCTACAAAAAGTGTACTGTTCACCCATATTTTGCCAACATCCTCACACTCCCAAGATAGGAATTAGCTCTTTCACAGTCAACCCAGCCCTTTTTAAGTGTTCTTTTCTCAATTGCTCAGTATTTCTTTTGTACTATCAAGCACCCTTGCTCTACATATTCTGCTCAAGCAATTTATCTCATCTGCATCAGCTAAACCGGAATATTTCACATACTTAATATTCAATATGCATTCAACCTCCTGTCTTATCATGTAAAGGTCGGAGGAACGAGCAAGTTAATAATCCTCAAAAACCGCAATCTAGAAGGAAAACATAAAAATATGGCAACAAAAAACTCTGATACCCTACATCTAAGGAACCCGCAAAGACACCTTTTAAAGGCATAGAGAGGATTGTGGCTGCTGATTGTAAGAGAATCAATGTGAGATAAGTTGGTACAGAGACTGCCTTAAAGAAGGCACTCCCTGGTCGAAACAGGACTGGTAGCAGACACCACAGTGTCACCAAACATTATGCAATTAGGCTCTCATGTGTATGTCTTGGTCACAAGGCAGAAAAAATACCGCAAAGACCATTAGCATTATAAATAGTCATTGTGTTAAAATGGTTACAAAACGGAACATATCCTACACACAAAAGCTGCGTTAAATACAAACTGTCATTATTTTTTATCATCAAGAGCAGTGGTTCTTAACCTTTTTTTCGCAGAGACCTAAAATCTTGTCCTAATTAACCATGGCGACCCATGCCCTCATAGACATATTCTTTTTATATAATTATGCTTATGAAAACGTGTTACAGAAAAAAATTACATGCAAAGATTTTTATTAATGCAAGTAGCACATCTACATAACAATGATCCATGAGAAAGAAACAATACATCGACTAGCATAAAGAAAGCCAAAATCTTTTTGTTTCATGTTATAAAATTCAATGTAAAATTAGGCTATGATTTACCACTGCGGAGGGAGAAAAGTTCTATGCCTCTATAATGTTCTGCTTAGATATTAATGAATCACGTATTCTTAATACAACATTTTCTCTAATAATAATAATTATAATAAGACTATTGGGGAAATAATAAGCCCATAAAGTTATAACCGTTGGGGACCTATTGATATAGTTGGGTCGGGACCCTGACGGTAAGAACCACTGATCTAGGGGAACATACACTTAGAGGTTGCTCTTCTGCTTAGTGATGACTGGAAATGATGAAACATACTATTTGTGAAACTTTCCGGGAAGGTAATATAAAACGAACAGCCACAGTAGGTTTGCGTGAGCGCTGCGTCAGCAGTCTTCACCCCAAATTTTCTTCTATTTTTTAAACCTGCTTTGTTCGACCAACCCCTTTCATTTGACGATGACCTCCCTTTTAACGGTTCTTTGTAATCTTTTGCTTTGCGGTTTTCTAATCCATGACTTTTTAGAAGAAATGTAATGTATCCGGTAGTTTATGATAGGCTCAAAATTCATACATTTTAATTTCACTTTGAAAGTTATTCAAGATTTGACATTCATTAAAATCAATATACGTGTAATACGTGCATTATGAAATTATATCTATTTAATAAAATGCTCAAATGGCTTTAATATATTATCTGAATCTGGATGGAAAGTTAAGGAAACCTAATATTGCTAGCTGGCACGGGGCAATCTGATCTAGCCCAACATCACGAAGCCCTTGGGAATGCAGTAGGCCATAAATATCAACCCCTACTGATGCCCATCTCCATCACCCTACGGAAACATCCTTCAAATCCATGGAAATCCTCAGTATCTATAAATGTTACAAAAGGATTATCATTTAATTAACATAGTCCGAAGTACTATGCACCAACAACATTCACACGCGAATGTAGTTTTGAGAACTCCATTATAAGTCTGATTATGTCTATTAAAACTGGCGTCACAACATCTAAGTTACTGACGCCGAACTGCGTTAACATGTAAAATTTATCAATAAGAAAGAGCACAATATACTTTCATCCACGTTTTCATTATTTGTATGACTTAATACACAGGCCAATAATGAATTTATATGGTGGGTAAATATGTATTTTACAGACAAACCGGATAGGCTGATGTACATGACATCCCCTTAGGTTCTGTATCATTTGCCCTATACATGCATTATATGCTGCTAAGCATGTTGGATGTGATGCAAGAAGTTATTTTTATACAAATATTTGACTTAATTAGCTTGTAAATATGTAAACGTAACGAAAACATATCAGATTGTATTCTGATTACATAATGTTGTTCCAAACTTTGTCATTTTCATCAATTATGTTTTATATGTAGATTGTAGTCTCCAAAAAACTTGACAATTGCATGTTTATTTTTATGTTTTGTGTATTCTCTCTCTCTCTCTCTCTCTCTCTCTCTCTCTCTCTCTCTCTCTCTCTCTCTCTCTCTCTCTCTCTATATATATATATATATATATATATATATATATATATATATATATATATATATATATATATATATATATATATATATATATATATATATATATATATATATATATATATATATATATATATATATATATATATATATATATGTATACATATATACATACATATGTATATGGACACATGAAGTAGCGTGCATCTTAAAAAGATCTTGGATCTTTCGCTTCGGCGGACGTTATGTACGTTAAACTAATGAACACGTTATTTCGCAGTTTCCTAACGATTTATCATTATTAATTGACATAGTATATTTATGAGGGAGAAATTTTGGTTAGTAAATAAGTTTTGAATCACATTTCTTCATCATTATTTTGGTTAGTAAATAAGTTTTGAATCACATTTCTTCATCATTATATGGAAACGATGTTATCCGGACATGTTGCAGTCAGCCAATCACCAGCAAGTTGCTGAGTTCCTCCAAGTGAGTATAGAATCCATTTGGGTATCGACCTCGCTAATGAGATTCTTAAGAACTACTCATTTCTTGCATTACCTGAACAATTACGCCAAAGTATACTTCGTTGTGAAAAATTCTCAGTAATGATAGGTTGATTGATTAAACAGAATAGTTCACATTACGTTGAAGAAAATCTGGAAATTCCACAGTATTCTTTAATATTTTCTGATTTTAAAAAAATGTTACGATTACTCACATTTCAATTTGAGGAATTCATGTATAATAAAGGTATAGTGACCCTCTCCACAAAGTGTAACGAGAACGATTATGCCATTGAATACTACATCTCACCACAATCACAATTTCCTCTGTCGTTTTGGACATTTACAACCACTTCAAGAACTGTCCAGAGTCATTTCATGTCCATTACAGTGCGCCACTTATTCATGCAATCCTTGCATTGCTGAATTTTTCGGGCATCATCCACAAGTTTTAAACATCAATAACATTACCAACGACTACGAAAAGCTCTTGACACACCAGCATTTAAAAGCTGTGTGACTTCAGTAATCAGCACCACTGGACTGTGAATACATTTTTGAACCTCTACAGAGTTGTTTTATTACTTTTAGATTTTAACTATTTATTTTACATGTAGTGTTTGTTGTCACAATGAGTAATAATACATGGGTACACTGTATTCAAATAAATTATGAAATACAATCTTTCTATTTAAATCGGTATTTGCTTGTAAAGAAATTGGAGATAACATAATGTTTTTCTGCAAAGGAATGTAATGCTCCACGCTACCTAAACGTATTACACTAGTATTTCTAGACTGATGTTACCATCTGCAAAATATGGTCACGTTTTATTCGCCTCCATCAAATTTGATGATTATGACTCAAAATGATCAACGTCTGGTAACATCGATCAGTCAGAATAATATAAAATTAAGCGCTTGCTAAGGGTGTGGGAAGTAAGCTGGAATTAGAAGCTATTTTGACGAATCGCTATGCCATAATTGGCTCACGATCTTTACTGTATTCGACTGCCACGATTGCAGAATGAGACGGCCAGATGAAATTAAATCAAGCTGTACATGGTATTATTGGTATATTGGTTTTAATACACTGTCTAAAAGAATAATAAACATAACGTTTGAATACGTTTATTAACGTTTGAATACAACAACAGTTGCTACAAAATAATCATCTGGAAATTATGGGAGGATTTGCAATGTGAAAAAAGCTGTATAAACCCTTTCTTGCACCCTCGCGCAACCCAACGAGACAAGGGATGAACATGAACGAGGTCAATAAGTTAGAATTCTCAATTTGCGGGTTTCTTTCATCAATTTTGGTGCATACTGACCACTAATTAAAGTTAATTATAGATCACGTTACGCGGTGCAATCGATTTTCACGCAATGGCAATTAATCGGTCACTAAAAGTAAAATATATTTTAGAATAAGAAATACTGCTACACAACTCCGCTTCGTAGGTCGTCGCAAAGTCATCGATGACCAAAGTCACTGGGAAGGCAGTTCATTTAAATCAATAAATCAATGTTGTCGTCATTTGGTTTACCTTTGTTTTGTTACATCAGTATGCAAGCACCATTTCCCCTGATACCTTATCTTCTTATTCGTCGGCATAAATATGGTAATATATATATATATATATATATATATATATATATATATATATATATATATATATATATATATATATATATATATATATATACTGTATCCTTAATTTAAAGCATACAAGAGTGGGCGATGAAAAGGTGAGTTTGCTTATTTTACGAGAAAAATACGAGGCCCTTCATAGCTTATGATATTCCTGCTAATCATGTTCCTGTAGGTTATCACCTGCGGCAACTTTTCTTCTATGACAAATCATCGCAAACGCATATTAATGACGTTACGGTTGTCGTTAATTATCTTACTATACATCCTTTGCATCCTTGGTTACCTTTCTTCTCATGTCATGCAACACGTACTCAAGGTCAATTTTTGCGCATTTTCTCTCCTAAGCAAACAAATTACATTCACAGCACAGAGAGATTACAATACCTATCACTCAGAACACGGATGAAGAACCACATGTGCTTCGTGTTTCACGTGGCGTAAGGTACGATGCTAATTTTAAGAGAGGCAGTTCCTCGTTGGACGGGTCGATATCGTTCTCGACTAGCACTTTGCTGGGCCTGCGTTCGATTCTCCGACCGGCCAATGAAGAATTAGAGGAAGTTATTTCTGGTGACAGAAATTCATTTCTCGGTATAATGTGGTTCGGATTCCACAGTAAGCTGTAGGTCCCGACCAATTGGTTCTTAGCCACGTAAAATAAGTCTAATTCTTCGGGCCAGCCCTAAGAGAGCTGTTAATCAGCTCAGTGGTCAGGTTAAACTAAGGTACACTTAACTTTAAGAGAGGCATACAAACGTACAAAGCTAGGTTCATAAAGTTATGTTCGTACGCAACCGCGTCATTAACATTCCTAAACAAATTCTAGCAAAACAGTACACAGTCTATTTTCTTTTTATATCATCTATGGCTGCTGCTGCAGTTGCACAAGTAAGGTTCATTATTCATATCCAATGGAATTTCACGAATCTTTGCGTTGGCCACTCAGCCACTTTAACACAAAAAGATATGGATTTCTAATAAATATCACAATCGGAAGCATTGAAATAATAAAAAATTCCACTAGATTAATAATAATTTAGCACTTTTAGCCATCCGGGAACATCTATAAATTTACAATTTATCTTCTTTCACTGTCACAGCAAAATGATGTTTCCCTTGAAAGTCATTGATTTGGATACAGAGAGAGAGAGAGAGAGAGAGAGAGAGAGAGAGAGAGAGATCAGTTCCTCGACATGAAATACTGATATCAATATCACGTGGGAGGCCTGCGCATGAAGCACTAATAACCTTTTGCTTAAACGCGCTCACTCCCGTGCAAATAATGCTTCTTGCTTCGAGGAAATATCAGTTGAATGCTACTAAGGTGAGCGTTGTAAATTTAGACGGGTTCAGTTGGATGCTATGATACTGGACGGGGCTCATTTGGATTTCTCTCAAGTATATGCGACCGATGAAAACCTCAAGGGGAGCGATCTTCCCTATTATTATATCAGGCGTAAATAAATATGGCATCACACACCAAAATAAACACACGAAGCAGTTGAAGTTTCTAACATGGTCTTTCTAAAAAACGTCCAGTTAGCCAACGTCCAACAGGGAAGTGTCTAACTGATACAGCAGCTTCTATCTGAACAACCCTTAAGAACGCACATAATTTTCTTTCCAATAATTTTGCTCCTTTTTAAACCCTATCATTTTCTTTCCAATAATTTTATGCCTTTTCGATCCGTAGGATTTTCTTTCCAATAATTTTCCGCCTTTTCACACCTATACGATACTAATATCTTTACTTTTGTTAACTTAACTACACTGGCTTTTCGCCACCTTACATACTTCCAATCAGATTCAACAATCAAACACCTCAGAATTTGGGTTGCGGAAGCTGGACAGATTCCCATTCTGGAGGGCCAGCATAAGTCTACCACATTCTTCATCGGCTAAATACCGTTTGAGTAAAAAGGGGCTTGGAAGCTGATCGTATGTATGTGTTTGTTTCGTCTTTATAGGCTTTTCTTTATTCTTCGCCTCTGCTGCTCACTGGCAGCTTTAAACCTTTAACTGATTTTTATCTAACTTATCACATATGCTCGAAGAGTACCTGTCAGTTTGTCATCATCTAAGAGATCATACGCCCTTTACCCTTCAATGGAAATGTACTAATAGATGTTTGGTTCGAGTACGGCTTCATTTAAAGGAATAATAGTCAACAATTTATAATCCAGTAAGACGGGGAAAACGCCACATGAGATATGAATTTATATTTCATCACGTTTTTTCTCTCACACTCTCAGATATATCATATGACATTCTTGCCAACATTTTAAGCTTAAAAACATGTACAAATAGGAAACGTACTCATTTATAACAGTTTTCACCCCATCAAAATCACCATCTTTTCTCTTTATAATGGCATGGAAATCATATAATTAATACTTGCGATTAAGCAAAATTCATACTGTGTTTCAGTTTTGCCCAGGTGCTTGAGAGAGAGAGAGAGAGAGAGAGAGAGAGAGAGAGAGAGAGAGAGAGAGAGAGAGAGAGAGAGAGAGAGAGAACAGAATTAAGAGGATTTCAGGCAAAAACCGTTAACCTCCGATAATCACACCAATTAATGTTTATTACCCTTTGGACATAAAGAATGCAATTCCCGTCCCGGCAGCTCCCGTTATGAAAATAAGAAAACGCAAATAGATTTGCCGAATGAGGAAGGATTAGCGACGCACCTCTGCAAGAAATCCTTAAACATTCCCCGGATACACATAAAGCCTTTTCATCGCCTTTTGAGGCAATTTTTAAAGCATGCGTCTGCCAAAAAATAAAATTTAATCATAAAATGCGATTCACAGGAGATTACGTTACGACAGAGCTTAATTTTATTCGGGTCTCACGAGGGAGCAATGGTAAGTGTCAAGCAATTTATTTAATCTAGTAAAGATGGGGTATCGTTATGCTGACATTCAATCATTTCCGGTCAGTCTTTCATTTATTGTCCAGCATCATCTCACTGCTGATGTAATTATCCACACAGTGCAAAAGAATTATTAACCACATGTTAATTTCGTTACTATCAACTCTAGAACACCTACAGTCATATTTCAGCACTTGCTCCTATCCAAGTACATGACTCTACATAACAAAAATGTAAAAAAAAAAGTGGAAAACGTGCACTATCTAACCCTTTCGAAATTCGCTTTGATCACTATATGCAACATTGCAAAGGACACGAATTCATCAGGTTTTTTTCTTTGATTTCATCTACTCTTGTTTAGAGAGAGAGAGAGCCTCTCCTATCTTCCTTGACTTTCATACAGCGGTGTTCTGTAATTGCTGCGTTTCCAGAATTCAGATGAGTTTGTTATCGCTCCCGGGACTATATGGGACAGAATCTCGCCAGAGCCATCTGGGTAACTTTTTTTTATCTTTTTCTTTTTTTTTTGGTTATTTTTTTTATCGCGTTAGTTTCTTTTTTTTATAAATAAAATAAAAACGAAGCTTGTTGAAATAAAGTAACTTGTATTTAGCAAAGGAGAATCAACAGGCCATACATAACGAATTTCTCTCTCTCTCTCTCTCTCTCAATTATTTTTCATCAGAGGTTTCGAGAAAAATACACGTTACATAAAAGAGGAGGATTTATAGTGCTCTCTCTCTCTCTCTCTCTCTCTCTCTCTCTCTCTCTCTCTCTCTCTCTCTCTCTCTCTCTCTCAAACATCTGTCATCTGAGGATTACAGAAGAATACTCACAGGATAAAGAAGGAGGAATTATAGTGCCTCATATGTCACTGAAATCAACTGACATTAAAGATACTACCTCTTGAAAACCAAACATCCTCTTATTACCCATGATAAATTTCACTGCTTTCTAAAAATCATTGAATCACCGTTTAAACCCTATTGTTCTTTGCACATCAACAATCGCCATTCTTACCAAAGCATTCGATGACGTTAGTTCAGACCCTAGTCAAAAGGTTGGATAAAAATTTAAACGCGAGTTATGCAAAATACATATTCAGAGAGAGAGAGAGAGAGAGAGAGAGAGAGAGAGAGAGAGAGAGAGAGAGAGAGAGAGAGAGAACGCAAATGTTCAATCTTCATATTGTTCTATGCTAAGTACTATTATTATTCCTGCCATTCACTTCTGCAAGGAGGATGTAAATATGATTGTAAGTTTTGTAGGTTATGCAAAATAGCAGAGAGAGAGAGAGAGAGAGAGAGAGAGAGAGAGAGAGAGAGAGAGAGAGAGAGAGAGAGAGAGGTTCTCAGATATAATACTTTTCCTAACAAAGCCTCGTGGTGATCACAGGCACAGCACCATGACCTTGAGAGACAACATGGTCTGTCACTGATTCATCACTATATAAATAAGTTCGCAATCTCGGCCTCCAGCAATGTCGGGCACATTCATTTCGGGGCCTTCCTTATGTTATGTTGGCTCCGTGTTTCATTAAAAAAAAACACTGCCTTCCTTATGTTATGTTGGCTCCGTGTTTCATTAAAAAAAAAAAACACTGCCTTCCTTATGTTATGTTGGCTCCGTGTTTCATTAAAAAAAAAAAACACTGCCTTCCTTATGTTATGTTGGCTCCGTGTTTCATTAAAAAAAACACTGCCTTCCTTATGTTATGCTGGCTCCGTGTTTCATTAAAAAAAACACTGCCTTCCTTATGTTATGCTGGCTCCGTGTTTCATTAAAAAAAACACTGCCTTCCTTATGTTATGTTGGCTCCGTGTTTCATTAAAAAAAACACTGCCTTCCGTATGTTATGCTGGCTCCGTGTTTCATTACAAAAAAAACACTGCCTTCCTTATGTTATGTTGGCTCCGTGTTTCATTAAAAAAACACAGCAATAATAAATGTGATAAAACCTCGATGATGTATTTTACATAAATACATTCATTATACTATACGGCAATACCCAAGTGAAGCCAGACAGACCAAAATACTGGAAGTATAAACGACAGCAAGTTTGTTACACAGACTAGTTTCAGTTATTCATCCTTTCTTTCGTGGCCATAGGTGAGACTTTTGTTGGCACTGGCTAATATCTTTATCTTGAAACAGCCATCACAGCTTACACTCATTTTTTCTTTACATGGCAAATTCTTTCACGAGTGAAGCCACTGGAAATGTTCAAAAGGAAACGAGAGAGTTCCTGGTTCTTTGGTGTATTGTACGCATTTTCGGGGCACAAAGATGTGTTAAATACTATGCACCTTGCTGTTTCCCTTCCTGTGACCTTATTTAATGCAGTATATACATCACCTGCATATTTGTGTGTGCGTATATGTGTGTGTGTATATATATATACACACACACACACACACACACATATATATATATATATATATATATATATATACACACACACACATATATTATATATATATATATATATATATATATATATATATATATATATATATATATATATATATATATATATATATATATATATATATATATATATATATATAAATAAAATATGCATAAAAAATATATAAACTAATTCCAAACTGTGACGGAGAATTCAGGAAGCGTTATAAGGCTTCCCGTTATAATTGCCGATGCATAACAAAGGCTGATTTTTCTTTTACACTTCTGAAGACAATACGGGATTATATATACATGTATGTGTGTGTGTGCATAGCTCTTCAGATTTAGAAACTAGTGTTCAGATACTTGTTTGCTCTAGAATTTGGCACGAATTCATGTGGTATTTTCAAAGCGAAATGGAATGCAAACCTCCATCAGGTTACTCTGTTTCTATGCAGAAAGAATTGTTTACCATTTTAACAACACCGACGTACCACCACGCACACGTAAACACGCGGCAATAAATGCCAGAATTTACTGAACACAGGCATGTACAATATATACACAAAGAATCACACTATAAATCCCCTTCTTGTGACATATATGAATATGAATGTAACTAAAAATTAAATGAGAATTATTTTTTCGTATCTGAGATACAAACACACTTAATGGCCGACTACGCCGCTGTTGGGCCCATAATTATGTGGCACTGACTTCCTAGAGGGAGGAAACATTTTTCTCCAGTGGTGTGATCGGTAATGATGTGTGCTTGTAATTCAAGAGTGTCTCGGAGCGAATGGCGAAAGGTCAAAGGAGAAAATGTAACGGAATAAAGTCTCAATTCTGGCTACGGAAAAGGAGCTGGAAAGAGTCGCCAGTTATTCAAATATCATAAAAATTAATGTTAAAAAGGTATTACATATTATTAACGGACAAATCATGACTTTCATAAATAGACAATATAACCTATACATGTTTGCATTAAAGAAATATGAGAAAAAAAGTATCTGTTTCGTTTTTCATGACGAGTGAGAAAAAGGACACAAATAAACGCCAACATATAAATAACAGTATAATAGCAAGCAAAAATATTTACATTAAAAAAAATATATAAAATAATTCTAAATGGTGAACGGAGAATTCAAGAAGCATTATAAGGTCTTCTGTCTGAGCTATCGATGCATAACAATAGCCGATTTTTCTTTCACACTTCTGAAGACAACATTTGATTAAATATCAAAATGTATCATCTGGAGAAATTATGAATTAACCGCCCTCCCCAAAAAAAAACATTAAAAACCGTACTTACTATGATAAATAGCATTCAAAATCATACTTACTATGGCAACCACAATACTAATACATAGTCCATGCTTCTACACAAACCAGATTTTTTTTTTGCCAGCTATTTGAATAAACCTTTATTCAAATCACGGTCCTGATGAGGAGGACTAAAGTTCAAAACATAATCTCATAACCTTTTCTTTTTTTAATTCTGGCTACACTGATTGCATTAACACCTTCCTTCAGGTAGAAACATGCATGCAAGGTTATGTCTAATTTGACCTGACCTGGCAAAAACGTCTGCCTACTGCGTGAAAGCACATGCTTGGCACAAGGTCACCTAAATCTAACAATATTCCTAGATTTAGTCAGTGTGATATACAGCCATATCTCATAAACACAACTGTACTTATACATATATAGCTGTGAAATATTTCTGTTAGGTACGAACAACAGAGCTCAGCTATTTTTAACCACATAAATAACCATAATCACAGAATAAACTGGATTTTGTCTCGTATAATTTATAGCAGCAATCGTCGGTTCAAAAGCCAGATGGTGGAATCAGCTTTGATTAAGCAAAGAGATACAATGAATCTTTCAAAAGGCGCCTGGGATTCAGATATTTTAAAGATAAAATCTTACTCCAACCAGCGATTAAGAAGACTAAAGAGAAATTGTCAACTGGAGTGGCGTAACGGCCGACCTATGGACCTTCTGGTATAAATACCGCTTTTCTGTAACTTCTCATTCACTATTTGCTTGATGAGAGAGACAGTTGGTCTCTGTAATATAGCATTTACGTTATACATTTTGGCGTTTTTATGGGCTCCTGATATATATATATATATATATATATATATATATATATATATATATATATATATATATATATATATATATATATATATATATATATATATATATATACATACACATATATATATATATATATATATATATATACATATATACATACACACACACACACATATATATATATACATATATATATATATATATACATACACACACACACACATATATATATATATATATATATATATATATATATATATATATATATATACAAACAGACACACAATATGTATATACACATACATACGTATGGACGTGGTGTGCGCATATGCATACCTCTGCACGAGACCGCAAGCTTGTATAATTGCGATTGTAGTATGTTTTGTGATATATTGTGACTTTATCTTTGCCTTATATTTATTCCTCCAGAAACCAGACTCTCTCTCTCTCTCTCTCTCTCTCTCTCTCTCTCTCTCTCTCTGTGTGCATTTTGCATGACTGGTATTAATATTTTCGTCCAACATTTAGACTGAAAGTCGCGGGGGACGGTTTGACAGACTGACGTTTTGACAGGCTATCCGTTCAGTTACGGAAGTTTTGGTACGAAGGACCTTCTGACCTTCTGGCAAACTCACCTAAACATTCCTCCTTCAGTCACTGCCACCGTCTTACTGATCAACGATGAGCAAAACAAATCCTTTTTGATTGGCTTACACAGATGACACTACCATATTTGACAGCTTCTATCATTCTTTTGAAGCGACATATTTATAAACGCGTGCATTCGGTTTTTATTGTTATGAAATTACTGCTTCTGGGTTTATATAATCCTAATGTTTTCATTGCTGAGAAATCAACATAGCAAAATGGCAAGATTTCGACTTCTTTATCTTGAAGAAAGTTCTCCTGATAAGAGTAAATAATAAATCAATATATTCATACTTTTACACCTTCTTATATGCGTTACCTATAATTTACCGCTATCACTAATACTTGATATTTTTTTAATATACATAAAAAAGTGCTTGTGTGTGTTAAAAGCTGACTGCTAGAAGTTGTGATGTATGGATAATAACGCACAGCAGTCTATAAAGAGGGGCGATTCTAAAGGAGAAAATACCATAAAGGGAAGATGACCCTTTTGGTTTTCTGTAAAACAAAACTATTGGAATGGTTATTTGTCTGTCCGTCCGCACTTTTTCTGTCCGCCCTCAGATCTTAAAAATTACTGAGGCTAGAGGGCTGCAAATTGGTATGATGATCATCCACCCTCCAATCATTAAACGTATCAAATTGCAGCCCTCTAGCCTCAGTAGTTTTTATTTTATTTAAGGTTAAAATTAGTCATGATCGTGCGTCTGGCACCGCTATAGGTGACAACAACACAGGCCACCACCTGGCCGTGGTTGAAAGTTTCATGGGCCGCGACTGAGAGTTTCATACAGTATTACACGCTGTACAGAAAACTCAATTGCGCCGGAGAAACTTAGGCGCATTTTTTATTTGTTTCTTTTGAGACTAATTGGAACAATATCTGTCAGATCTGCCCATTTATAACGGACTGTCCAAAGCTCCTATACAGCTATACTGTGTCCTAAGGCAGAGTGAGTCTAATGTCTATTCATGGGTACTCTGGCAAGTAGAAATAAATGCTGACAGGCGGATTAGTCTTTTCTTGGGCCAAAGGTATACATCCCCTTTTCCCCCAAACCGTGGGACGTCATGAATGAATACACCCACATTTGTGATGCTCTGTGGTGTGGAAATCCTGAAGGGCGAGACTATACGGTTTACAGCATCACACTCTGAGTTTTCCTCAGAATAAAAAATAAGAGAAAAAGTGCTAAGGTATTGTGTTTTGGAAGTATGTATATATGGAACAGGGAAGGCAAAATTTATTATATTTGATATGCTTGAGGAGAGAAAAGTGAAGGAGATGGGTAAGCAGCACTGGAAGAGAAAAAAACGGTGAGTGTGCCTGTGTGGCCGCAGGATGAAGAGGACAAAAGAGGATAGCAGCCGTAACATCACGAGGACTGGGAAAGGGTGAAAAACAACGTGAGGGTTTGATCCAGGATCGTGTGGTAAGGTAAATGTGGTGGTGGTGTTTGGGGGGGGAGGGGTTGTAGTGATGATGGTGAGTGCATATAGTCAAGAAATGGAAAAGATGGAAAGTAAGAAAGAGAAAACGTTTGGGGAAGCCTAAATCAGTGTCACTATTCATCTGGAGCGAGAGAATGGTCATGCTAAATGTAAGTGCAAATGTAAGTGACAAGGAACAGATGGTGCAGTTGGTAGGTATGAAATTCCTAGATTAAAGGAAAATGGTGAATACGTTGTGGAGATATGTTTTGAAAGAATCTTAACTGTTCGGAATTCACTGTTTAAAATTGTAAGAAAAATGGATTAGTTATGCAAGCTGACGGATGCAATGATGAGGAGAGGAGAGCTTAAGGTAAATAAATCTAGTGAAGGCAATTAATTTTAATAATGAAATGACAATAGCACATGAGGCGACTATGGATGAAAAAATAAACAGAGCAAAAGAAATTACTGTATAAAGATTGTATATGGAATACAGATAATCTAAGAGGGTCAAAATTTCAGCAGGGAGCTTCATGAGTGCTTGAGGGTATGAACAAGGGTTACAGACAATAAATGGCTGCACGAGGTATGCAGAATTTAAATAGAAAAGAAAAATAATTGTTTGGGATGCAGTTGCATGAAGGAAGCAAATACTGGAAAAACAAGGTGGAATGTACGGGGAAATATTAGTGAGCAGAAGTTGCTCTAAAGTAAGCATATGCGGACATAAAAAGCAGCTAATGAGCTATTGGATATCAGAATAAAAGATGTAAAAGTAAATTATCCTGTCTCATGAGAATACAGTCCTGAGTCGAAGAGTGAATATTCTAAAGATATGATGACGGGGGAGGACAGAAAGGAGGTAGGGCTGAATAATATAAGATAGAAAAGGGTTATATAAATTTGAAACAGCTTATGGGGGTGACTCTTCAGTACTTAAGGAGGGAAATTAACAGATTGGAGAATGGAAATGCATTAGCTGATATTACTACAAGTAGGTTATTAAGTACTCGATGTCAACGGAAAAATTGCAGACTGAAGAGAATGTAGTCTTAAGTCATTGAGCAAATATTCTAAAGATATATATATATATATATATATATATGTATGTGTGTATATCTGTGTGTGTGTGTGTGTATGTATGTATGTGTATGTATATATATATATATATATATATATATATATATATATATATATATATATATATATATATATATAAAATCTAATAGTCACTTTTTAATAGATATATAATATATAAAATCTAATAGTAACTTTTTAAAAATGCTAACTAAAATGCTCTCTTAACTTCCCGACTTTTTCACGCTATGGAGGACAGAAGGGAGGCACAGCTGAATTATATGAGAAGGGAAAGGGTTGAACTGGTTAATGTAAATTTGAAATCGCTTGTGGAAGTGACTCTTCAGTACATATAGAAAGCAATTAAGAGGTTACAGAATGGAAATGCATTATCTGATATGATTACGAATAAGATGTATCAGTACGGAGGTGAAAATACGATGGAGTGGCTGACCAATGATTGTTAGAAAGTCTGAACAGGCAGTAAGTACCCTACTATGAGATTCACAGCCGGTGTCCCGGAGTTTTTCCGGAATAAAATTTTATCAACGTACCTGACAAAGATGACACTTTGTCACAGGGTATCTTACATCCCTACCTAATTTTTTACTGTACTCTGTATTACGAAAGTTGCATAATTCTGGTAATTATCAGAGAAACACCGACTTCTTGTAGACATCGGCAGCAAACACAGAGGAATGTCTTTCGAAGATATAATGACGTAACTTATGACGTCATTGACTTGCCTCCCTCTCGATGGATAATTGGCTATTCGTAAAAACGTCTCAACCTCTGGCAACAATGAAATACAACCAATACTCCTTGTTTACACTTTGTAGTAGTGGTAGTAGTAGTAGTAGTATACAGGGTTTATGCCATGACGTCGAGTGCTAGAATCCTTGAAGAAAAGGGTTTCCACAAGTTGTCAAGAAATTACTTTCTGTCACTATTTCTCCATTGAAAAATTATATAATTAAAAATCATTTAACAAAGTGAAGAAAACTTTGGCATTCGTCGTAACTCCTTTGATATTTTTCCTAATATGACAGTGCCGATCATTGTAATAAATAGACAACTGCATAGGATTAGATTGGTAAGTGATCATAACACAAAAGGACCAACAACCCTCTATCTCTTTTTCTTGCTGATATTCTGTAATTTTTTTATACATTGCTTTTTCCTTGCTTGCTTTCCAACACCTCCAGCTATTTCTCAGACCTGAATGACATTAATAGGTTCCACCTTTAGGCCATGACCTAAATTCCATTGATCCAAATCAATCCAATCCACTGTGAAGAGTGGCCAGTTTAAAATAGTAACCTGTCAAGTATAAGGTGATAGGGAAATTAAAATGGAGATTGCCATTTTTTTATAAAGTAGCTCGAACACTGTAAAGGTGTGTTTTCTGTAAGTTTTGTCGCTGTTTGAGGAGTTGGTTTTTAGAGTAGATCATTAAATCGATATACTTCGATTTATTGATAAGTATCAACATGTGTAATACATTTTGATATGAAACAACTATTGTTAGGCTGATATGTCTCAAAAACATATTTTGCAAGTACAGAAATGAAACATCCAATACAGAAAAACTATTTATTCTCCAGCGCTGTCCAGGAAGAGGTCTTCATCCTCAACCTCATCATCAGTGGCTATGTTTATGATGAGAGGTTCCACGCTCTCATGGATATTATCCAACGTCCAGTACTCCTCCTCAAAGCGCAGAGACTGATGAATAACTCCTGTCCACGCCTCCGGGTTAGTGCAAATCCTGGCCTCCTGTAACTTGGCCTGAAGGTCCGCCCTGGTGAATCGCTGGAGGGATGAGTGGACGTGACACTTCATGCACCCCCATACCTGCTCAATGGCACTGAGCTCGGGGTGGCCAGGAGGAAGACGTACGACCTCATGGCCCCCTTCTTTGATGGCGTTGTCCACTTTGTAGCAGGGCTTCGGCCAATTTTTTTGGCAAATGAGAAGTAGCTTTGGACATGTGGCTCCTGCTGGGAAAGGTATCTTACGATGCTCCAGCCATTTGATGAGGTTCTCCCTTTTGGTGGCCTATGCAGGGCAACAACTATCTTCCGTTAGTGAGCTGTGATACGGAGCATTGTCTATCACAAGTACTGATGGCTCAGGGAGGGACGGCAGGAGTTGTAATGTTAGCCACTGGTGGAAAAGCCCGCTATTCATTTCCCTGTGGCAGTCACCCTCGTTAGACCTGGCTGGGTAGCAAAGGTATGACCCTTCTACGAAGCCATTGGCCATGCCAGCTGTAACTACCACAAAACACTCTCTTTCTCCGAGTGGCACTTGACGGCTGTAAGAGGCGCTGGTGTTAGCCTGCGTGGTATCAACCCACTCCGTGTTGTGGCCCATCCGGGTGGTCAACCAAGTCTTGTCCACATACACCACCTGTCTTCCCTCCTCCCGGTGGTGCCGTAGAGCTCAGAGAGCACCGATCCGCTGGCACACGATGTCAGTGATTCCTTCCTCACGTACACCTTTTGTTGAGATGTCCGATACCGAAATCCCATTGCCTGCATGAGCCGCAGTACTGAAGACTCTGACGTCTCCTCCGGAATGATGTTGGCAGTCTTAAGGTCAACCATCAGAGTACTAACCGTGAAGTACTGCTTCTCAGCAAACTTTTGATGAATGAAACGGCGAATGGGCCCAGCTGTAAAGTTGTCGAAGACAGGTGGTGCTGCAGGTGTCGAGGGGGGAGAAGCTAACGCGTTCGTAAAGCCTGGAAGAAAATTGCGACATTAGCATATATGTATATATATATATATATATATATATATATATATATATATATATATATATATATATATATATATATATACACAGTATATATATATATATATATACTGTATATACAGTATATATATATATATATATATATATATATATATATATATATATATATATATACTATAGTACAGTATGCAGCAAGTCCTGTAACCCATCTTCTATAGGCTATTTTTCGTTCTAAAGACGATAATGCTTGTTACTATACCTTTGTAATTGGGTGGCTTCACTTTATTGTACTCTTGGTATCCGAAAAAGGGGAAAATTAAATGGTCGCTTGACTTTTGCTGCATAATGTACGAGCAGCTAATTACTGTTAATATTTTCATTCGCTTATTATTATCAGGTTTTATGAGAACAGAATTACTTCTTCTAATCTTAGAGACAAACAGTTACTTACTGTAGGTCGTAATTGGATGATCTGCCAATTCGTCACTTTCAATTAAGAATCATTCAAGTGAGCAAACTGAAGGACCGAGTATACTTATACTTTTTAGTGTGCAAGCCTACCAACAATCGAACTACCATGCTGGTAATATTCTGTGGAATATGAAAACAACTTTTATTATAATGTTACAATTCAGCCATTGTTGTATCTGTCACTAAGAGGACAGGAGCGATCATATGAAATGACATGCCCTTACATGGATCCTTTATTTAACAAAATTACACATGAGGAAACTTGACATTATAATCAATGGGTGGATTATGGCGTTTCAGGCTAAGCCCAAGCACTGGGACCTATAGAGGTCATTCAGTGATGTATTATAACCCATGAAATTTTTTTTTTCTGGCAACGCAAGTTTTAATGTTGTTCCGCAAATTATATTTTACTAAGAAATCAACAGTTATTGCTTTAGAGAGCATATATAATTATCTTTCTGCACCTTATGGAAGTCAACAAATGACGAAAACTTGGTAGCCTTGGATGTCCGGGTGTACTCCTTACCCAAAAAAGGGCTCTGTTATTCATTTGCCTGCTCAAGCTTAAGTAGGGTTTGCCACGGGCCTCCTCACTTCTAAACAACTGTGCAAGTCGAATCACAAAAGCTGTCCTGCAACCACGGGGACAATGACTTATCATAGCCGCCATTCTCAAAGCTTGACAAGGTACGAATATTCATTCAGAATTTCAGAGACAGCTGTTTGTCGTCATCAACTTATGGGAGGAGTCGGGACGTCATATGTTTAGGTCACGTATAACTTTGAACCTATGCATTAGTGTTCCGCCACTAGCTTCGGCTGCTTTATTTTACTCTTATGAATATACTTTTTTCTAATGTAAGTAATAAAGAATGCTGCCGGAAATTAGGTAGGGATGTAAAGTATACTATGGCTAAGTAATGTCTTTGTCAAATGCACAGAAAAAAAAAATTAATCCGGAAAAACACCCGGACGAAGGCTCTGAATCTCATAGTAGGTATGAGTGAGAGTAATGACTTTTTCTATGAAGATTACGCTGAATATAGAAGTGTCTGCAAGAATTACATGGGCATAATAATACTTAGTATTATACGGACAAAATAATACGTAGTGTATTTTACATGATATATATTAGGATTTAGATTAAGGATATGAGAAAGATGACAGAATGATTTGTATGGGAATTACTACTACGGATGTAAACAAACAAGAGTATGGATCGATCAAGTGTTGACTATGAAACAATTATGAAACATATTTAGCATACTTAAACATACAAAGCTTATCATTTTCGTTTTATTTTCTCAACTAAAATCACTCCCCACACCTAGAATGGTATCGTATGCAATGTTATGTTTAAATAAATGATTCCTGTCACCCATTACTTTAGAATCTTTTTGTTACCCAGAAACTTAATACACCATGGTCAGCCATTCATTCAAACTTTAAATGGTATATTGCAGCATCTCATTAATAATCCCAACAACTATTATTGCTTATCCCTTCTTCGATTTATTCAAATATGCACTAAATCTTTTCCATCACTGGTAAGTCTGCTCTACTAACCTATTTTCCTCTATATTATTTTAAGAAAATATTCTTCAGAATCATCCTTAAATCAACTCAGAATTGCATTCTCTTCAGACAGCATTTCTGCATTTGCATCTCTTATTCTGAATACATCCAATCGCATTTTCAAGGTTCTCTCTGTATTTACTTACCTAACTTATGGCTACCAAGAGTATTTGATTATCTCTATAATTTTAATGTTTTCCTTAGCTTCATCTATAACCTTCATGTTGATTCTGTCATCCACCCTTTTCTTTTATTATGCAACTCTACCTCAAACAATCTGAATTTCCTATATATTATCTCATTTCCTCATCCCATCAATTATTGTTTTGTACCCTATCCCTCACCTAATAAACCATCTACCATGTAGGTGATTCTATGACTCCAACCTCGTGTTCTGCACCCTCCTCATATTCTTCCAATTTGACATCTTTCACTTCTGCGCATTTTTCACAGTTTCATTCCCTCCTCTGCAAGTAAAATTTCTACCTAACATAACGTTGGTGTCAACCAGATAATTGTTACATATACCTCCGACCAACCGTTTTTTAACCGTTGGATCTATAAATTCACTTTTCCATCTACTCAGAACTAATACAGACTCTGTAAACTTTCTCACTTATCTGTTTTACCGTAGCATACTACTGAATATTTTCCTTTGCAAACCATGCTCTTACAAGTCACTCCTATTTTGAAGAATTTCCAAAAGACCTTCACCATTCCGTTTACATAACGATATTATCATAATGATTAATATTCAGCAATCTTTCCTCGCATGCTTGACAAAACCAAAATACAGTAATAAATCAAAATGTACATATACACAATTACAAAAAGTAGATGAAGTGGAAAAAAAACCATCCTACTCATCAAAAAATAGAGTATAACATCCCAATACGAAAAATGAAACTCTTCCGCCATCTACCTGTCCCATTTTTTATATACTCACCAATGAAAAGTTCTTCGTTCACAGATGACTGGAGCGTAATGGAGCTTGATATTACAAGGCCTACTCGAAAGAGCACTGCAATATATATTATGACTGTCTACTCAAGTTAATGGGATATATTCTACGACCCAAAATTTTAATATCAGAATCTATTTGAATCAGTAACCTCTCGTTAATTGAGAGCTTATTCAGCCAAAGAAGACAATTAGTCCGGCCTTTATTTGGCAATCGATGTTAAGTAAATATTACATGAAAATTTAAAACGACTTGTCAATTTGCAAAATGTATTGAATTTGCACTATACCTTCACATATAAAAGTTCTAGACTGGTAATGTGCCTCTTACTCTTTAATAAATAGGGAAATGACCCTGCGATTTTACGTTAAATTTATCAAAGAGCAATTCATACCGCACGAAAAAGCATAAGCTGTTTCTTTGGCTTCCAAAATCCTGAATTTTTATGCCTTCTTTTTTTACTAATTTCAGACAAATTTGTCAAAGAAAAAACATTCAAACGTACTAAGATCTCTCCTTAGAATCAAACGACAAATGAGTATCTGTGGAAAGAGTAAGAAAGAAGAATAATTACACCTATCAACACCACAGTCATATTATGTAAAATGAAGAAAATTAAATGTACGAAACGAACATATCTCCCATTAAGTCATTATCATTAGGTAGGCATAGCTCTCTCTCTCTCTCTCTCTCTCTCTCTCTCTCTCTCTCTCTCTCTCTCTCTCTCTCTGGTTTGTAGCGACACTATAATTTTTTTTCTAACAATTAACAATGTAGTTATTATAATTTATTGCGTTAGTGGGGGTTTCATTGAAATTTTCCGTATTACAGCTATCCTGAGAGAGAGAGAGAGAGAGAGAGAGAGAGAGAGAGAGAGAGAGAGAGAGAGAGAGAGAGATTTTCGGGTAATGAATCCGTATTTCTCATAATCAACAATTTACAATCGGACACCCGATCATGTAAGACAAAAAAACTGAGCAGAATTTCATAAAGAAGATCAACCAGGAAAGATTAATTCAAACCATTCCATGCTGTCACAAAAAAACCAAATTATTCACCTTCTCTACACACCACGTTTAAAACATCCACTTATTAAAGAATACCGTCATCACTTTCACAGCTGATTAAAATCTATATCTTAATGTGTTAATCAACAACCGAACGAATAATTTTCTGTGGCTTGGACGAGAGATTGGAAGAGGATAGGTAATCATTTTAATATATTAGATTAATTACAACAAGTATCGACGATAATGTATTCCAATAATTATTCAAAAGACTATCAAGCCAGAATCTGATTGAACCAATCGGTCAATAGCCACTCATTAGTGAAGTAATTATGCAGGTAATCCAAAGCAATATTTTCTCGCATGAATCATATAATTAATGTCACAAAACTAATTCATGGCAATTTCAGTGTGATAAGTTCATTTGTAAAAGTAAGGCGCCTAATTTCGTCCCTTTCATAGTTAATAAAGACCAACTTTTGTGCTCAAACTTTTTATTTCTTTGTTTGTTTCCTCAACTCCCCGATTATGCAACAATTGCCGCCATGGAAATGTCAACTTTGTTAACCCTAAAACTCCAAGTCTTTTCTAGAAAAAATTAAGCCTTCACCTAGAAAACTTCATGTAAATACTGATTTTACTCTCTCTCTCTCTCTCTCTCTCTCTCTCTCTCTCTCTCTCTCCTGAAAACTGCTGTTGCTGTCGGAGTGTTAAATACATGCAGTTCATATGGTACAAGGACTTATGACAGCATTTTCTGAACAAATGCTATGGTATTTGTTGGCAAGTAATATTCCTTTTCATTTTCTTCTTTATTATTCTACGATTACGGTAAGCTGCGCAGTAAAAATCTATGGCCTCTTAACATTATTCTCCCGTACTTCACAAACACACACACACACACACACACCTTACCTTACAGACCTTACAATTCGTTCGGGTTGCCCCAGGTCCCTCAGTGTGAGGCACCTTTGATGTCTACCAGAGAGTTGCTAACGCATCTTCCGGTATATTTTGCATCTTCCAGTCTTGGATGGTCTGGGATGTATCTTAGATATTTGTCGAGCTTATTCTTAAACACATCTACGCTCACTCCTGTTATGTTCCTCAGATGAGCTGGTAGCGCATTGAATAGACGCTGCATTATCGATGCTGGTGCGTGGTGGATTAATGTCCTGTGTGCTTTCCTTAATTTTCCTGGTATAGTTTTGGCACTATTAATCTACCTCTGCTTGCTCTTTTGATAATTTTAGTTCCATGATGTTTTCGGTAATTCCTTCTATCTGTTTCCATGCTTGAATTACCATGTAGCGTTCTCTTCTCCTTTCAAGACTATATAAATTTAAGAATTGTAGTCTTTCCCAGTAGTCAAGGTCCTTAACTTCTTCTATTCTAGCTGTAAATGACCTTTGTACACTCTCTATTTGTGCAATATCCTTTTGGTAGTGTGGGTACCATATTATATTGCAATATTCAAGTGGACTACGTACGTACGTTTTATAAAGCATAATCATGTGTTCAGCTTTTCTAGTTTTGAAGTGCCGGAACAACATTCCCATTTTTGCTTTGCATTTTGCCAATAGAATTGCTATTTGATCATTGCATAACATATTCCTATTCAACATCACACCAAGGTCTTTAACTGCTTCCTTGTTTGTGATTGTCTCATTATTAGGTCCTTTATGTGCATATAGCATTCCTACTTTATCGCCATAGTTCATTGATTCAAATTTATCAGAGTTAAATACCATCCTATTTATCTCTGCCCATTTATATATTTTGTTTAGGTCTCTTTGTAGCGAGTTCCTATCTTCATCACAAGCAATTTCTCTACTTATTCTTGTGTCATCTGCGAAACTTCTTACTACTGAGTCCTTAACATTACTGTCTATGTCTGCAATCATAATCACAAACAGCATTGCAGCTAACACCGTACCCTGTGGTACACCGGATATTACCGTAGCTTCATCCAATTTCTCATCGTTTGCAATCACTATCTGTTTTCTATTTTGCAAAAATTCTTTTATCCATCTTCCTACTTTGTCAACAATGTTATGTTTTCTAATTTTTTTCGCTAATATATTATGATCTACCTTGTCAAAAGCTTTTGCAAAGTCTAGGTAAACCACATCTGTATCTTTTTCATTTATCATATTTTTATATATGCTTTCATGGTGGACTAACAGTTGGGTTTGTGTACTTTTTCAGGTACAAAACCATGTTGTCCTATATTGAACAATCTATTTTTCATTAAATGTTTCATTATATTTTTTTCATTACCCTTTCATATACTTTCATAATATGAGATGTCAGACTCACAGGCCTATAATTACTTGCCTCTAGTCTTGAACCACTTTTGAAAGTAGGAGTAATATATGCTAATTTATGCTCATCATAAATCTTGCCTGTATCTATACTTTGCCTTAATAATATTGCTAGCGGCTTTTGCGATTGAATGAACCACTTTCTTTAACAATATGGCAGGTACTCCATCTGGTCCTGCTGCTGATCCATTTTAATTTCATTAATAGCCTGCACAATATCGGCTTCTGTAATATCTATATCTGATAAGTATTCAGTATTTTCATCTCTTATTTCTGTATCATTATCTTCATTGTCAATTCTAGGTGTAAATTCACTCTTATATCTTTCTGCTAATATGTTACATATTTCCTTTTTTCATTCGTTAATCGCCCTTCAATTCTTAGAGGGCCTATTTCTACTCTTATTTTATTCATCTTTTTGCATATGAATAAAAATTTTAGGGTTTTGCTTGATATTTTGTAGTGTCATTTCTTCTAGGTTCCATTTTTCATTTTCTTTTGATTGTATAATCTTTTTGTTCTGCATTTTCTATCTTACTTTTTAGTTCCATCACTTTCCATGCATTCTTTTCTTTTGCAAGAGCTTTTTCCACTTTCTAATTTTCTGGAACAAGATCCTTCTGTCTCTTGGAATTCGTGACTGATGGTTACTTTTTTCTTCGGTATATATTTTTCCACTATTTCCTCTAATATTTTATATAATATATCGGTATTTACCTGTATATCATCACTTACAAATATATTTTCCCATTCTTTGTTTAATTCTTCATTTATTTTTGACCAATTTATATTCTTACTATAGAAATTGTATTTTCCATATCCTTCCCATTTTTTCGTTTCTTGCTTTTCTTTGTTTTCATATGTTCTGGAACGGACTGTTAGTTCTATGACATTATGGTCCGAAATACTCGTGTTATATACTATTATTTCTTTAACATAGTTCACCTCATTCACAAATACTAGATCTAAAATATTATCCTTTCTTGTTGGTAGGTGATTTATTTGCTGAATGTTATGTTCTAGTAGCATATCTAATAGCTTTTCAAATTGCCTCTTATCTTCTGCACTACTATTGCTCTCTTTTTATATGTATAAATACAACCACAGTCTCCTATTCGTTCTTTCCATTCTACAAAAGGAAAGTTAAAGTCTCCGGTTAGGAGTATAGTCCAGTCCTTGTGATTTCTACATATTTCATCCAATTTTTCAATTATTATGTCAAACTCTTTAGTATTAGGGGTCTATATATTACAATGTTCACTAATTTTTCAGACTCAAATTCTACCGCTATTAATTCACATTCTGTGTTACTATATTTCTCACAGATTTTTCCTTGATTGGCATCTCTCCCATATATCATGGTTCCCCCTTGATTTCTATTTTTTCTATCTGATCTATAAGTTTGAAACCCTTTATCTGGTCATCATTACCAGTCTCTTTGGGAATACCAGGTTTCACTTATATTCAATATTTCTATTTTTTCATTTTGGGTTAGTTCTTCTAGGAACTCTATCTTTCTTTTTGAGTTACTGAAACTAAACCCTGCGCGTTCATCACTATGATGGTTTGCGTATTATCTCCATTATCTAATATGGGTAATAATAAGGATTTTCCCATGTCTCTTTCCTGTTCTGATATGTTGATCTTTTTCATTTCAGAAATTCGTACATTAAAAAATCCAACTTTTCCATTATACTTGTTCTTCCAGCTTCATATTTATTCACTTTGTGCATAAACCTGCACTTATCTCCATATCTGCACCATCCCTTAGCATCATAGATACATTGCTTGTTCCTTGTGCTATATCTAGGTGCTGATGGCTCATATCGTGGTGCTGACATTACATAATGTGTTGTTGGCTTGAGAGAGAGAGAGAGAGAGAGAGAGAGAGAGAGAGAGAGAGAGAGAGAGAGAGAGATGAGAGAGAGAGAGAGAGAGAGAGAGAGAGAATGATAGGTAAGCGAGGTAGAATGCTAAGTAACAGTTGAATTTTTAAGTGATTCAAACACCAACTCACAGCCTAAGATAGAAACCCACAACGGGAATTTAACATTTCGAAATTAGCTCACTTCCTTACTGCCCTAACGTCCCTTGATACACCTGAAATCAGGTGGATCGGTTTTATTTTCTATTCTTTCATACAAATTCATTTATCACCTTTTTCCTGTAATTTCTCTCTCTCTCTCTCTTCTGGCTGAATTCACCTTTGGAGTCTTCTTGGGTTTACATGATGTTGACTCTCACCATAAGGGTTTTCTGCTGAAAATAAAAAAAAAGAGAAAAACAGAATGAAATAAGAATAAAGAAGTATGCTATGAAATTCTATTTACCATTAAGTTGAACAATTAATTAATTTACAAACCTCGACTTTCCTCTAAGTTGAACACTTAATTAATTTACAGACCTCGACTTTCCTCAAAGCCACCTCAGAACTATCCAGTTACCACGATAAGCTTATCTTTTTAGCCTTTTATCAGAGCGACAAGTACTGAGTATCGAATTATTTACCTAATAATGTTTTACTTACTATTAGAAAATGGTTTACTGTGTATAATTACGTACATATCAATTAACGTTTGAGGGAGCCACACATGTGGCAACTGGTAAACAAAAATTTTCATTTTCATAATTTTCGAGCATCCGGTAAGAAAAAAATGATTATTTTCGTAAATGTTCCTAAAACACTCATCATGGATGTTATAACGCATCACTATTAAATGAGCTCTCTCAGAAATGACATTTGCTCTTTTGTATCTAGTCACCATAAGCAAAAACCACGCCTAATATAATCCTTTTGCTACGCGATAATCAATACCGCCATAATTTTCTCTAACGTGTTCACCCTCTTTGTCATCATACTCTGCCAGTAGGCCTGTTATACGCACAATGAAGAGAGTGGTCATTATATTATATATGTGTATATACATCATATATAAGATAGTATATATATATATATATATATATTATATTATATATGTGTATATACATATATATATAATATATATATATATATATATATATATATATATATATATATATATATATATATATATATATATATATATATATATGATAATCTATTGTCAACCATATACATATATATATATATATATATATATATATATATATATGTATATATATATATATATATATATATATATATATATATATATATATATATATATATATATTAATTATCTCTGGTAAACCATTCAGCTATTTTCCTTGATAGGGGATCTTAAGGAAGTTCCATTCCAATCCCGCGTAAGCTCTGTCTACCGGCAACATTCAAAGCCTTTCGCACTACCTTCTTCTCATCAGTTCCAAATTACATACATCTTCATTCTTTCCACAAAACCAGAAAAAAAAATACTCTGATCCATCTCTTTTCGTTCGCCATCTTTTTTTACACCTTGTGGGTATCTCATTTTTTACCTTTTCAATTCTTCCTATGCACATATGCAAGGAAAAAATTATCATAATAATTTTGAACACTTTTTTCCCTTATACTTGACATCCACACTTCAATTCGATAAAGGAGAGTTGGTTTAACGATCCCTTCATTCATTCTAACTTGGCTTCCATAAGCACCTAAATTCTCTTGTTCATTACCTTCCTTATGAACCTTTTTATTTACTGCCTAATCCATATTAAGATTAATTGCACTATCTTCCTGGTTTCCATTTACTCTCATAACCTGCTTCCTCTTGCATCCTCTTTCAACATTCACCTCTCTCTCTCTCTCTCTCTCTCTCTCTCTCTCTCTCTCTCTCTCTCTCTCTCTCTTTACTCAACCACTACTGTATCATTTACAAAAATCTCAGATCCTGTAATTCAATCACAAACAACTTTTTTAGTCCACAAATTTGTAACTTTCTCCACTTTCCCATGTCACCCCATTCATTGAGAAAACTTTTCTGACTTGTCACACCACTCCATCCCTAGAGATATTAAACTTGGAGACATGGCATCCCCTTGCCTCTAAACTAATTTTACACTCTTCCAACTATATATTCTAATACTTGTATTTTTTTTTCATCATAAAAACATTAAATTGCTCTCATCAAATTATCTTCAATATCATATACCTAAAAAACCTCCACACTGACTCTCTATCAATTATATCACAAGCTTCCTCTAGGCCCATGTATTCCTGACAGAATTTCTTTCAAAAAAAAAAAAAAAATTTTCACACAGCACGTAGTAAACAAGTGATCCTTATACAAATTTCCTGCCTAAAACACCAACAGTCTTATTCTGTCAGCCCTTCCATCATCTACTTTATTTTCCCCATCTAATGCCTACAGCTCCTGGTTTACCAAGTGATCTTATGCCCATAAAATGCTTATAAACTGTTCTGCCACCTTTACTTTCGGGCAAATTAGCAATTAACCTCTAACCCAGGCTTGAGGAATCTTTCCATAATCCAGATTTATTTTACATTTAAAACAACCAATCACACTTTTACTACTAAAAAGCAGCCTATTACTGTCAATTCAACGATTCTTCAAAGTACTCACTCCATCGACCTTGGATTACACTGTCTTCATATAGGATTCTCACAATAGCATCGTCAATTCACATATCCATTTGTATAACGACCATTCTCTCGACACTTGTATTAGCTCATAATCATCTCTTAGTATCACTATTTGACTTCTTTTCTCTCTGATTATCTCACTGACTACTACCATCAAGGCATAAAGCTTTAGGTATATTGTGCTAAATCCAACTGTGCCTCGGCCAGAAAAAAGTATGAGCTAGCAATATTATAAGGGAATTTACCAAAAACTGGAGGGATAGCACCTATTAAACTCATAACTCAAAGGAAAACGTGTGAGTGTCATATATATATATATATATATATATATATATATATATATATATATATATATATATATATATATATATATATGTATATATATATGAGTGTGTGTGTGCATATACAGTATATATATATATATATATATATATATATATATATATATATATATATGTATATATATATATATATATATATATATATATATATATATATATATATATATATATATATATATATATATATATATATATGCAGTGTATCTGACCATGAGGAAAGTGGAACAACAAAATGCAAAATCTTTTCATTTTCTCGTGCCAAATACTCTGTTTACGTTTTTTTATATAACGCTGTCATACACACACACACACACACACACACACACACACACACACACATATATATATATATATATATATATATATATATATATATGTGTGTGTGTGTATGTGTATATGTGAGTTTAAGAAAGTGTATAGTGTTTGTGCATTTCCTGTCCGAATTCTCCGAAGAAAGGACCAGTTTTGGGAAAAGCCAAATCTTATAAACGACATCCTCAGCCAAAGAGGACCGGAGGAAATCAAATGTTTCAAAGAAAGAAGACCAACAAACCGGAGTGGAACATGAACAGACAAAAGATTTGACGATTAAAAGTATATATATATATATATATATATATATATATATATATATATATATATATATATATATATATATATATATATATTTAAAAGTATCAAATATCAGGAATATACTGTATATTAATAATAAAATATCAAATATATAGGAATATATATATATATATATATAATATATATATATATATATATATATATATATGTGTGTGTGTATATGTGTGTGTGTGTGTGTGTGTGTGTGTGTGTCTGATAGCCATAGTGACCTTTTAGCCTCTGGATTTCCTCACACTCTTTGGATACGCTTATAAGTCCAAACAATAAAGCTCTAAGGCCCCTCAAAGGATTCGAAACCATAACAATGTCTCCGGGGTTACCCTTAATCACTCGACCAAAAAGAAAAAGTGTCGCTCCTCTACAAATATATTTATCGAATTCAGATACATTTTGCTGCTGAAACAATAGATCAATCCTCAATTTCGTTGCAAGGAATTTAATCGGTGATTGCGAACGCTTCCCCAGCCCCCCCAAAAAGTTCAAGGAAGCCTTCTATCGCTGTTTCCTATGTTCACTTCCCAAGTTACCGCCATTTTCCCATTCTCTTTTAAATCTAATGGTAGGGAGTAACGATTCTTTTAATATAAGAATTCGCTAGTCCCGACATTTTATATTTAAAACAGGATGCGAAAAGGACGGTAACTTTAGACGTGACTGGGAAACAGGAAAAAAGGCTTCCTATATACTACATGGGTGCATTTATTCTGTTCTCTTCTGATTATTGCATCTCGGAAAGGAAATTTAACGTTCTTTTCTCACTCTGTTTCAAATTTAACGATCAGGGCTAACGAATTTTTCAATAAAGTAAAATCGCTAGTTCCGACAATCAAATTACCATCCCTTCAGTTTTCCTAACAATCCTTATGGAGATTCACGGAAAACCAATCCTCCATTACATTCGTCCAGAATCCTTCCAGTTGAAAATACTTGTGGTCAAAAGAGATATTTTCCATTACTTTTTCCGTACCCCGCTTGTTTTGGCTTTGCTTGCAGCCAAGTGTCTCTAACACACTGTGCTGTAGGTTTTAGAAATAAAACGAAAAATTGGAATGTTTTTGGTGAGGTGCCTTCAAAATCAGCTGGTACGTTGCGTGGCCTCGAAGAAAATAAAAATGCCACGAAGAATTTTGCTCCAATACCGAAATCAAGGAAGCTCTCAAAAACTCGGACATTTGGAAAAATTGGATTCACGTGAAATTCGGAGTGAGGAGAAGAATTGTAAATTAAAGTATCTGCATCACTGGTTCCCAACACTCTTGGAATTGCCGCCCTGTTTTCTAATACTAAAAGGACATATGACGCATTACAAGTACTGTACACCATAATATCATGATTGAAAAACATAAGAATAAATTTGGGACCAGGTAGAATAAGATTTTCATTCGTGTATTGTTAAAATACTGATATACTCACAATTTAGTACAATTTTACAAATTTTAGTAACTGTCTTTGCCAGACCCATCTTGAATATTCAACAAAATCAAGATTTCGATTCCCTAGATTCCGCCCTCTACCGGTAGGACACACACACACACAAATATATATATATATATATATATATATATATATATATATATATATATAAAACACGGATATATATATATATATATATATATATATATATATATATATATATATATATATATATATATATATATATATATATATATATATATATATATAGAGAGAGAGAGAGAGAGAGAGAGAGAGAGAGAGAGAGAGAGAGAGTAGAGAGTAAAGAGAGAGAGAGACTGCTTAAATAAAGATTGTGAAATAAGGTAAGGTAATTTACCACCCACCAAGGAGTCAGGTGGAACGCACCTGTCTTGAACTCATGTCTAATAAGCAGGTGTCGGAATAGCCTTCAACATTGTTAACTCGCTGAAAGAGAGAGAGAGAGAGAGAGAGAGAGAGAGAGAGAGAGAGAGAGAGTTAATATAATAAGGTTTATAATAAGCACACTGTCAGGCGCCCACACACACACAAATATAATATATGTATATATATATATATATATATATATATATATATATATATATATATATATATATATATATATATATATATATATATATATATATATATATATATACACTGTTCATAAAAACTCTAATGGATACCTGGCATATACAACGTTTTGAAGAGACGCTGAGATGCTAGTTAAAATGTTTGAAAGATGAGAAATTTAAGAGTAACATGAAAAAGAATAAAGTTATCAAGATAAATGAGAATAAGGTGGACTGAGCAGTGAATGTGAAGATGGAGAGTGAGACAATGCTTGTATTTAATTAGGAGTTGAAAATACAGCAATGGTAGAATGACAGAAGTGAAGCATCTACCAGATGAAGCTTGCTAACAATTTATAGGAAGTTTGAAGCGTCCATGGAAACTATGGTTTAAAGGTAAATGGAACCAACTCACCTCTACGGCACAGGAGTAAGAATGTACATAAGCATGCACAGACACTACACCTACACCTACACACACACATATATATTATATACACACATATATATATACATATATATATATATATATATATATATATATATATATATATATATATATATATATATATATATATGTATGTGTGTGTGTGTGTTTGTGCATTTGTATATTTCATATATTTTAGAGTAATTCACTGGTGCCGTTTTATCTAAGACAGGTCTTCCAGTTTACTACCGGAGTTCGATTCCCCGGGCGGCTGATGAAGAATTAGAGGAATTTATTTCTGGTGATAGAAATTCATTTCTCGCTATAATGTGGTTCGGATTCCACAAAAGCCGTAGGTCCCGTTGCAAAGTAACCAATTGGTTCTTAGCCACGTAAAATAAGTCTAATCCCTCTGGCCAGCCCTAGGAGAGCTGTTAATCAGCTCAGTGGTCTGGTAAAACTAAGGTATACTTAACTTTTATAGAGAAATAAAAAAAGAAAACAGCTGCAAGCATGACAAAAGGGAGGTTCTCTCCTGCGATCTGGAAGCATGCTTCAGACTATACGTCGCTCAGGAGTCATGCCAAACAAGCTAAAGAAAAATGGAACAAAGACATACATACAGATGACTGAATTTCTGGTATTCGATGGTTTTACTTTTCTTTCCCCCTTCACCCCTGCAAAACTTTTTTAACGATTCAGCTCTCCTGATACATTAAGTTCAGAAGACTTTTTCCTCCCCTCTATCTCCTACTGTCAATCCCTCCTACCTGGAAAAGCTGTTGGACTCATTGGAAGCTCTAAGGAAATTCTGATGTAGGTTGCGGGGAATTAACTATTACCAGAAGAGAAAATTACTTTTCACGCTCTTTAGGTTTCACTTAAGGATGCATTTGGATACAATTATACATAGACTTTAAAATGTTAAAATTCCATATATTAATTTGGCAATGGAACTTTTTGGAAGCAGAATATCAAACGAAATCATTCCACGCAATGCAATATTGTTCATGTTTTGCTGACATCATACGTATTTGGCTGGGGACGAAATTGTAAATACTTCCTTTGGTAAATTAAATGAATTGGGCCCATCAATAAAATTCACCATGGAAATGGAAAATTACGGTAACCTACCTTTTTTCGGATTACCAAACACACAGAAATAGTAATGGGTTTAAATACAATGTATACAGAAATTCTTCTAATATTTCTGCCTATGTACGTTTTTACTCTGGCCAAAACAATTAATTAAAGTAACCAGTTTTCACATCTATGTTTTTAGGAGAATTACTTTCATGCAGGCCTAAGTATATTGATGATGAAAGAGATAAATTGCGATTACAGGCAAGAAATGAAAATATACTGGTTCTGTATTTGGCAATGCTTTAAGTGCGGCAAAAAGACTTATGATAACTCAAAAGAAACTTGCATAACAAAAAGCCTGTTTGTAATGCCACATAGTAATAATTTGAAGGACATCCCCCATCACCTTTAAAACTTTGGAGTTACTGTTGCACTCAAGACCATTAATACAATGAAAACAAGCACATGTAAAGAATTTTCCCGACAATACTACAGGATGTGTATAGGAAATCCCATGTAACTAATATATAACCCGTAAATAACTCATTTATATTGAATCCACTATACACTGGGAATAACTTCATCCAGCGAGGGAGGGGAAATATATGATAATCAAATCTACATAGACCAGGATTTGGAATTATGCCTTGTGGGTTGATAAGTGGGATATGAGGGAGTATAAGTAAAGTGTGTATAATTTCACGATGGGGTAAAATAATCGCCAGGGGCTTATTTAAAGCTTAGGTTGCTGACATATGAATAAAAGTAGTCAGTGGCAGGGTGACGTAAGAAACAAGGAGATTATTTGAGGTGCATCTGTAAGACAGAAGAGGAAAATGTGTGCAAGCATACAAGATGATGGATGAGATGGTTAAGAAGAAAAGTAGAAAAAAGGCTTTAAATGAGTGCTTGTTCCAAAAGTGTAGAACACAAAACATCACACCAGTGATTATGGATCAACTTATATGTGTACCGTGGAAAGACCATCATATTAAAATAAATGAACCAGAAAGAAGCATGCAATACGCTCCCAGTGAAATTTGATAATCACAAAATGTTTCTGCTTTACTGTTTGGGTAACAGAAGCAGTGGCCTTGATTGCAATCCAGCGCCAGATTTCCTTTGGCCAGTTTGAACCCATTCAACTACAACCATGAAGCTATTGCCTCTACATTCAGGTTCACTGTATAGGCTATATTACTACACAGACGTCTGGAAACGAAGATCGTCAAGAAAACCCTAAATTTTTATGGACTTTAAATGACGATGATTTGGCAGAAATTAAATGAATGAGTAATCACTTGAACCAGTGGAATTCTGGGAGTTTTTATACATCGTTATAATTGCATGCAAGCCGCCATATTGCACACGTCACAATAGTAGTATGAAATATAGATCTACGTGCAAGTTCCAAACATGTAGCAACGATGCAAGAACAAATCTTTAAACATTTGAACACTGATATCGATGATTCAATAATAATAATTACAGTAATAACCGTAGAGATCGTAACAACAATGATGATGATGGCAGTGATGAACAACGAAAACCACAGACGATTTTTATGCCACTGAACAATTAGCCAGACTTGTGCAATAAGAAGGCAATTAGAATAAATCGTTACAATTACAGTCATGTACATTTTTTGCATATCGTGATTTACAGAGGACATTAATCAATTGCTTGGAATCACTGGATCTGATCATTGATTTCCGACGTGGTAATTTATTGCTACAGACCTCTGTCGAATTACCAACTCGATCGATGTCAGTAATAAACAATCTGGGTTAAAAAACTTATCAGAAGACCTGTATAAAATTCTACTTATGAAGTATTTGTTCAATATATGCAGACTTGCCAAATACTTCCCGGTCCTGGTCGTTTCGGCCGTAAGTCACTTTAGGCCGTAACATCCAAAACAATGTAAGACGTTATGTTTATGGTATTTACTGTTATGTTTATGGTATTTACCATTATTATTTCATGTTTTACGTACATCCCCAAGGGGCTGGTACTAAACACGGCGCCCATTTTGCACGTAAACGTGCTTACGGCCGAAACGACTTACGGCCGAAATGACCCGAATGCATACTTCCATACCATATTACTTTATCCAGGTAAAGTACAAAACAGTATCTTGAGCGTTTAATTTCAAGATAATGTTTTGTAGTTTTTTCTACATAGTTTGCCACAAAAAGGCACCCCCAGCTTCAATTCTGGTTGTTCATATTAACGGCGCTTCAAAAATTTTTAATTCATGTGTTCACTGCAGCAACATTATAGAATTGTTTTATGGTCTTTGATTAGTGATACGCTTCTCGTTATTATATTTTTAATCAGGAACTTTGAGGACAAGCTCCTTGAACCATACGTGGAAAAACTCTTCAGTCACGGCTAATACATCACCATTCCAATAAAAATACAGATCATACAAAGATAGCAATAAATACTGGTGACGGAAGAAATAAAATAAAGGTCAGGAAGTTTCAATGCCAGATAAATAAGGTTCTTTCATTCACAGTCTTTGAAAATCTCATGTGCAGTGAAAGGAAATCTCCCATATTCTATAAGAATACGAAAAACACATGATTAATGAAACATCCCGGAGGTTATCATTAGATAAGACCTTATGGAATCAACAGAGAAGGTATAGAACGGATATCATTTTATATCTTTTCCTTTCATGCCAGCTGAAAGCCAAAATATCTCTTTATGAAGCATAGTAGCCCCTATAAAACGCGCTTTTACACACTTGTAAAATATGCCGGTAAAAGGCATATGTACTGAATGATTAATTACGATACTAAAATTTAAGCGAGTGTATACGTTAAATCACATGCAGTCTTTTTTTCCTCGATCATATACAGCTTTTAACCTGACAATTCATTTAGCGTTTTGCCATATTTGAAAACGTAATTTAAAATGTTATAGCTTTTGAATACAAAAAAAGTTAAATGTGCCTTTGATCTTTGCGTTTTCATGAAAAATATGACTATTTTTGATTAGCAGGTGATGAGCCGGAGTTTTAAACTAGAGCCAACGTCAAAATATAATGGTATTAATCTGAATGCATGAAAGCTGATTAACGACATTCATAAATTGAATTATTACTATATTTGCAGTGTTTTTTATTCATGACTCATCTTTTGTACATGCGAATGTATGACAGGTCATTATAGTAACATCAAATCGGATTGATTTAATGAAAGAACGCAGTATACATACTTCATTCCATATAACACATATACTATATACATACACACAATTGATATACATACTTTATTCCATACAACGCATATACTATATGCATACACACAACTAATATATATACTTCATTCCATATAACACATATACTATATACATACACACAACTAGTATACATACTTTATTCCATACAACGCATATACTATATGCATACACACAACTAATATATACACTTCATCCCATATAACACGTATACTATATACATACACACAACTAGTATACATACTTTATTCCATACAACGCATATACTATATACATACACACAACTAATATACATACTTCATTCCATATGACACATATACTATATACATACACACAGCTAATATACATACTTTCTTCCATACAACGCATATACTATATAAATACACACAACTAATATATATATTTCATTCCATATGACACATATACTATATACATACACACAGCTAATATACATACTTTCTTCCATACAACGCATATACTATATAAATACACACAACTAATATATATACTTCATTCCATATAACACATACTTTATACATACACACAACTATATCTTTATATATTATCCAACACAAATTCACGTCTGGTCAGTTTTATATTCTTTATCTTCTGATTTTATCACGAGCAGTGGTACTGATAACTGCAAGGGGATAAATAGATATAACTAAATGTAATTATTTGTTATAAGGATGCAACCATACAAAGGAGGTAATGTTACGTATTAAAATCATCATGAATTACATATCATGGACCTAGTGGATGATATGCCGCACTTCTTGCTTTTACAATAGCATTAAAAGGGGAAACAGTATAATTTAAATCATATTAAACTTTATATATAATAAAAAAACTGGCATCAAGTAAATTAAAAAATTTAATCAAAACATCATGACCCTGACATGCTGCTCGGATCTAAATCGTGATGATACACGAGACATATTAATAGATTTTATCAAAAGGGCAGAATGTATTCCAAATGTGAGTCTGCACTGTGATTAGTTGCGTCGTTCCATCCACAATGATGTCGGGAGAAGAAATCAACTTGAGTATTTCTACCAATTTTCCGAATCTCCCCGAATATGCATCCAACATTCTTGGACTATTCATACATAACAAATTCTAAGTACAAGATTATTCCTTCCTTACTTTCTATACTGATTACTTTCATATTGCAATTATTCCATCTTTCACCTCTACCATCTATTTAATCTCATAATAACATATAAGTTAATTTTCAGGCTCCCAGTGCTCTGAATTTTGCTAAGTTAGCCTAAACGGTGCTCAGTAGGTCATCCGTTCTACTGGCCATTGCATCTAAATTAAATTGAATTAAATTTTCCTATGTACTACAGCAAGGCAGAGGGGAACTTAATATATACGTATTGCCGCTTGCTCTTCTGTATTTGAATTTCGTTGAACGGTAATGAGAAAAAAAATTAAAAGTGGGGAAACTGTCTACTAACAACTACTCATTTCAGTCTTTGCTGTAGGAGTTAAGCTTAAACTTGTAAATGAATAACCAAGTAGAGTAGGGTCTTCAGGATATCAAAGCAGAAGAAAAGAAAGGGCGTTATACAGTGATCATCATGGCATCACAAATAATAAAAAAAAAAAGTAAAAAATGCGGCGAAGAAAAAATCGAGATTTCTGCACAGCGTATAATGATGTATGAAGCTCTCATCCACGGCCCATGAAGCTCTCAGCCGCGGCCCGAGAAACTTCCTGCCACGGCCAGGTGGTGGCTTGTGTTGTTGGCACCTATAGCGGTGCTAGACGCACTATCATGGCTAACTTTAACCTTGAATAAAATCAAAACCACTGAGGCTAGAGGGCTGCATTTGGTATGTTTGATGATTGGAGGGTGGATGATCAACATACCAATTTGCAGCCCTCTAGCCTCAGCAGTTTTAAGATCTGAGGGCGGACAGAAAAAGTGCGGACGGACAGACAAATAGCCATGTAAATAGTTTCCTTAAAGAAAACTAAAAACTCATAGATTTGGCATCAATGACTAAGAGAGAAGAACGCCGGCATTCGAGTAAGGCAATATCAAGTTATGGGATGCACTAAAGCTACCCAACATTTCTCTGCATAAACTAAAATAAATTTGTAGTCCTTTAGGGTTTCATAACAATGGTGGTAGGACATCCTTATACGTATACTATATATGGAATCAGAAATCTATATATGACAAACCCAGAAGTAAATATTATTGTGTACCAAATGTTTTCGATTTCTTCGACTGTAAGAGAGAGAGAGAAAGAGAGAGAGAGAGAGAGAGAGAGAGAGAGAGAGAGAGAGAGAGAGAGAGAGAGAGAGAGAGAATAAGTTAGCACACACGTTTTTAAATCTCTCCATGAATATAAAACTCCACATCTGACCCTCATCTCATCTCAGTTATCCAAGCATTTAATCGGCGATACCTACTTGTCAACAATTTTGGTAAACAATTATTATTATTATTATTATTATTATTATTATTATTATTATTATTATTATTATTATTATTATTATTATATTACACAAAGCCTCAGTATAAAAAGTTTAAGAGAGGAGAAGGCGTCTCAATCATAAATTTGCATATATTTGAATTTAAAAGGAACCTGACTTCGAAGAGCAAATTATCCATTAAAAAGAGCTTATCTAAGTTGAAACTGCAGATTAGATTTAACGTCAGAAATTCCTTTTAAAAAAAAGGTGAATTTGGCCTTTGCCAAAAAGGAATATTGAAAAAAGTAGAGTATCACCTATGTAAGCTTTTTACAACAACTTATATAAGCTTTACATGTTGTATAAAAATGTCTAAGAGCACTCATATACATATATACAGTATATATATATATATATATATATATATATATATATATATATGTATGTATACATATATATATATGCATGTATATATATATATATATATATATATATATATATATATATATATATATATATATATATATATATATATATATATATTATTGAAAGGAGTACGTTCGCTACACTGCATGGTTGCGTTAGTAATAATATAGATGACCACCAAGAGATGCCTTATGTTGTCAGCACACTTAAGCCAGTAAACATCTGTAGGGGTAGCAGCTTCACTACAGTAATACTTGCTGAGAATCAGAAGGTTAGCATATTCTGGAACAAACCCCTCCTGAAGGGAAAAAAAGGTATATGGTAATTTTTTTATTTAAGTCGAGTTCCCTACCAGGATGTGGCTCCCGAGACAAAACAAATGGTTACTGACTGCCACCTTCATATGTAAATGCTGAATCGCGAATGAAACCCTGAGTTGAAAACATCAGCATTAGTAGTTTCAAACTCTTACACAGAAGACTCATCAGCAGTGCACTGAACACCCCCGACACACACTAAACCATTCACCTGTATTCACCACACAATCTCACTCTTCCAGGGTATCAAGACCCTTTCCTTTCAGTATTTCTCCCATACTATCAAACTCTTCCTGGATATTTCTCTCCTTCCTGTTCACACTTTCGAATTATACAACTTTTTCACCAACCCATCATCCCCCATTATTACCACATGAACTTAAAACACTATCTCAAAATAATCTGAGTATCTTTTCACTTAAACTACCATTTTCCCACGTCTACATATCTTCACTTTCCTTAGCTGATTAATTCTCTTTATGACTCATATCACTAAGTAAGAGTCACACATCTCTTCTCTTATCTACCAACACCCGCTATATTTACTCGATCATACATATACAGGTCGAATGCTTAATTCTCACACAATCTGTATCAATATTTAACTGACCAGTCTCCTGGTTTCCATTCATCCCCATAACTTTACTGTTACACTTAACCTTCTCCCACAACTTTGTATCCACATACCTAACTTCCTTCATCAATCCGTCTATAAAAATATTGAACGGGCATCAAGCCATAACACATCATTCTCTCAGTCTAACTTTTACACCAAACCATTCCATCTCTAATGTGGGTTTCTTTTTTATATGCTTCCTTACGTCATAAAACCTCTTAAATATGCTCAAAAACCTGTCTTTAATTCCACTGATTACGAACACACGCCATGTTGCTCCTTTATTGATGTGATAAAAAATCACTTAATCCGCACACCACCTTCCCAGTTTAATCGCACATTTCCCCCCTATCAGTCCTGCTATCTGTCTTGTTTTTGCAAGCAAATGCACGTCATACATCTTTCCAGGTATACTGATGATGTTACGCCCCTACAGTTTTATAATCCCTTCTGTCACTTTACCTTCGGAACCCTTCTCTTATCCAGACGCACTTTACATTCAATTACACTTTCATTACTGTACCACAGCATCTCGCTTGTAATCCCATCAGCTCAAATTTACACTAACTCTTTCCACTGTTGCATCATTCAGCTATGTTTCTCTCATATCTTCCATATTCATCAAGTGTTCAAGTTACTTCAACGACTTGCGACTGCATTCAGCTCATGGCATTTCTGTCTTTATTCACTCCCTCTCTAATTTCTTTTAATTCTCACTTTTTTCTTGACTGTCAAACCTATCGCCTTGTAATACTGTAAATGATCTTTGTTTCTGTCAAGGAATTGCACCTCAAATAATAACCTTATTTCCCTTCACAAAACCTTTTATTTTCTCATTCCAAAATTTACTGTTTTATTCCCTCTTCCTAATCTCCAATACCCAAAAACATTCCTATTTTCTTCTTGTCTTCATCATTCATCCTCCATTACACTTGTATAGTGCATGATCTTTTCTTTTGTCATGCAATAGCACCTCCAGTAATGACCTTTTTTGTGCTATAAAAATGTCATTTTCTCTTCCCACTACTCAGGATAATTTTATTCTTTCTCCCAACCCTCTTATTTTCAAAATTAAGCCTCTGTAGACTCAGAGACCCCATTCTTGAATTCCATGCTTCTCATATACTCGTTACACGTTCTCATCTCTAAATATGACTTATTAACTGTAAAACACACTTTGATTGAAACTGATCATCACTTTGACTTCAGCACAGAACTATGTAACTCCTAATCAACTGACTAAAGTTGAAGCGGCCAGCAACTTTACACCAAAATAGTTTTTGGGAACCAATTGGCTAACATCTTTCAGAGCCATCTATTGTAGGCGGACAATGCATATGGTGAACAAATATTTACTGTTATAATAACAGGAGAAACTGTATCAAGCACTATTTAATTATTTCGTTTACAGTAAATGGAAGCTATTAGTGGGAATAAACAAGCGAAAACCTTGTTTATTATTTACATTTAATTAAATTTGTGATCATCATCCATTAAATAATTAAAATACGGCACGCTTAAATAAACATGCAGTAAGATAACAACAATGTTCAGTAAAAAAAAGTTCATAACATGATCATACTGCATTAAAGTCACGAGGGCGTAGCCATAAAACATGGACATTCATGTAGTGTTGTTTACTTTGTTAATAACTTTTGAATATACATGGGTTTGTAGTACAGTAATCGACTTCTGTGTTCCGGTAAATTGGAATAATAACGATAACATTTAAACATGCTTTTCCAAATGTCAAAGGATAGTTGTTAACTTTCTGCAACATATATATATACGAGTACTATTTATACTTTTTTTATATCACTTTAGCCAAAGAGTAACACGAAATAGAACTTAGAAAACGATAATGTCTGTAATGGTCGCATAATACGTATTTTCGCACTTGACCTTCCTTTATTACACACACACACACACACACACACACACACACACACACACACACACACACACATATATATATATATATATATATATATATATATATATATATATATATATGTGTGTGTGTGTGTGTGTGTGTGTGTGTGTGTGTATTTGTATACATACATATATAACATACATATATATATATATATATATATATATATATATATATATATATATATATATATAATTATGCTTTTGGGGCACAGTCTGTTAAGAAATTCGTAATGAATGCTGATACAAACGCGGCATCTATTATATCAAGACAAGAATTCTGCCAATTTCCTGTATTCCTTCTTATCCATAAGGCTAAACCTCTTAAGAAAAAGATAAAACTAATACGTTGCTACATTTCAAATCTTGTCATGACAACGGTTTCAGCCTTTAACTCGTAGTTATCATCAGGCCTATTCTACATCTACAACAAAGTGCACTCTAATATATAACTGAGGACGGCCGAAGTTTAAAGATAATGAAAAAAAAAATCAAAATAATTACGAAAATTAACAATGGGATTTCACAAACTTTCTATAAGGCCTAACAGCCCTATCTGTCCCAACCACTGCTTTTTTTAACAAGATGAAAATGTTGGATATATTCCAGCAACAATATCTGAATGGTTTAATGAACACCAAAAAGAGAGTAAATGCAATGCATATATATATATATATATATATATATATATATATATATATATATATATATATATATATATATATATATACATATATGGACCTCATTGTAGAGAAAACCATAAACAGTAAAGGGCTACATGAATCCAATTTAGAATGACAACTGTTTACTGTATATGGCAATATATGTTAGAAAATTTATTGGTTTCAGTAATACAATTTTATTGTATTATAAACTATTTATAGACAAAGGAGCTACGATGAGCACAGCTGTCCAAAACGAGGTTGGTGATGACCAACCCACCCATTAAAAATGAGACAAATTCAATGCTTCGGGTGATAAAATTTGAAGTAAAATCTTCTGCCTCTAAAATTACATACTGTGATGCATATTTTAGATCGACTGATCATCGAATTTGAGACTTCCACATAGCATCTTTGGAAATGAGTAGCCTAATAAGTTCAACAAGGATGAGAGTAGAGGCAGCAAAAGCAAAACCAAGGGTAAAACCTATGGAAAACACAGGAACTGTTGTACCTAAGTTGGATGAAATGCCCCGTCACTAACTAAACAAATTTAATTCAATTCAACAATCATAATGCAACGGAAAAGCTCCGAGGCATGAGAATGATTGTCTATACACAGGCAGAGAGATATATAAGTCCCATAAATCAAACAAAAGTTACTCAGAGGAATACATGAAGGCCCAAATTACATGCCACGCTTCATTGAAAGAGATTTAGCCAGGTCCATGAAATGGTCCCTCCAGGGCAAGGCTTTACTTTTTTCTGTGGCCAAAATATCTCAGTATTACCATTACCGAAATATTAAAAAATCAATACAATCTCCTTCCTTACACAAAAATTGAATCAGAATATGCAGATTTCACCCTCTGTAAATACTACTGTTGCATTTTTGGTTGTCTGCCAAAATATCACATGTCTGTTACGAAATAGGTTGCAATTCTAATCTTCTGCAAGATTATTAAAGAGACGCATAACATAATTAGGCCGTGTATGATGCATTTCAAAACGTGCATTTAAATTTGTTCCTTGCGTTCAGTCAAGAAAGATTCCATTCAAAAGATATATAAATATATATATATATATATATATATATATATATATATATATATATATATATATATATATATATATATATATATATATATATATACACACATATACATATATATACACATATACGCACACACACACACACACACTGCCACTCTACTCACA
>NC_089799.1:27679613-27682113 GCF_040412425.1 Macrobrachium rosenbergii | reverse complement strand
AAAAACAATAACTGGTAATTTACTGAACTTCAAGGAATGAAATTTCACGTCAGCATCAAAACTGGACTAGAACACCTTATCAGCAAATAATCAACAATATTCACATTTCCGATAAAAATGGAAAACCTGACTTACTACATTAATTTTCATCAAAGTGATAATGAATCACTAATACGTTACACGTAAGCACAAGTCTATACTATTGTTTACGAATAAATTTGGAACTCTGCAGTTACTCACATATCCCCTTTTCCGGCACAAATATGACACAAAATTCTAACTTTGGTTTAGTGTTTATTTTTCTGTGAATCTTTACGTGTTCACACTTGAGTCTTTCGTCAATGTTTATTATTTAAATTAAGGGTAAATCGAAATGCAAAAATTCTCGTTCTTAATAGGGATTCCACGAGAACCAACCTACTATTGATCACTTGTACTATTATCATATCTCAGACATCTGTCACTTAAAATTTAAGTAATGCCTTTTTATCGCTCATAACCCTTCCAAAGTTTCCGAAATAGGATGTCTAGGATGTCACAAGATCCTGCCAGCGAAGCTTTTAACTTCTGTTCTCTCTCCTTCTTTGTTTAATCTATGCCTAGCACACCAAATATAGTACTTGATCTTGGGTAGTATTTAATTGTATTTTCTCCTGATTCTCCCCCTCTCGCTTTCGTTTCTGGCCTTTCTAAAACAATTTTAATGAAATTTCTTACGTGGTAATTTATTTATAGTTCATTAGGCCTACTTTTGATTCGTCTAACTGAAAAGCAAATTCTTGGTACCCCTAATCCCGTTTAAACTTTTAATTCATTATTTACAACACATCAACTCACGTCAGTGGAAACAGATACTACAAATTAAAAAAAAAAATTTTTATTTCTAGTTTGTTCAAATGATGCTTCGTAATTTCAGAAACGTATTTCATAAGCCGTTATTCTACAAATAAATAATGTTTTGGTAAAAACAAAAACTCTTGCTGGAAAGTGAAGGAGAGATTGATTTTACCTCTATCCTCTCTTGCTCTTCAGCACTGTTTAATTTTTGCTTCATAAGCACGGCCAATGAATACAAAAGAACAAGAGATTTTTTCTGTCATCATGATAGAATTAATTATTTTAATTTATATATATATATATATATATATATATATATATATATATATATATATATATATATATATATATATATATACAGTACACATATACACTTGTATATATACATGTACATAATATATATAATATATATATATATATATATATATATATATATATATATATATATATATATATATATATATATATATATATATATATATATATATATAGCTTAACATGCAATTAATTATACTTATGAATATCTTACATCCCAGGGAAATATAATTGTAAGTGCTTCTGTGCCGGTCAGGATTCGAACCGTTGCCTGCAGTTGAAATAATGGTAGACAGTGACTTTGATCATCCGGCACAGATGAACTTATCACTTATGATTCCCCTTGGGTTTAAATTATTCCCAAAGTATAGTGAATTCGATTTTTAATGATGTTTACGGAGAAATATACATACACACGTATATATGTGTGCGTAGGTATGTATGTATGTATGTATGTATGTATGTATGTATGTATGTATGTATGTATATATATATATATATATATATATATATATATATATATATATATATATATATTATATATATATATTCAAAATTGCATAAATAATTCCAGTGACGGTATTAAATTATATTCACTACTTCAAAAATATTTTCGAAAAGCAGACAACTTGAATTGCAAGAAAATATTCGTGGTGGCCATAAAAAAGTTAAAAGGTTACAAAAATGTTCACATGACATAATGGTGATCCTAAATAAATGAAGAGCGATGAAGTCACGAGCAAAGAACGAAACTGAAAGGTAGAGAATCACTAAAGGGGAACAAAAGTTTAATTAAAAAATATAAATTCCTCGTAAATAGCAATAACTGGCTTTGTTACTTCAAATTCATATATTTGATAAAGTATATTATCGATATTCTTAACACACTGGAGATTCAATTTCTGATGCTACTGATAATTTTTTAGAATTTTCATCTCAGATTTCAGACAACAGATACCTGGATACACTTTTCTTTACTAGCGCCTTAACAGAACTTTGAAATTACGTGAAAAGATTACTTTTCAATTTTGGTATGTCTACGGGGAATGTCTTATCCCCAGCCATAATCAATCTGTGCTTTGAATGTTGACGATATTAGCATCCGTATGTATTCATCTGGGACACGAAAATACAAAAACTTCTTTGACAGATTAAATGAATTGCTGTCGTGGATTAAATTTACTATGGAAATGGAAAATGACTGTAGCCTTGTAGCCTACCCTTTTTACATGCTTTTATTTAACTTGACAGTTCCTCGCTGGGTGAGCGGGTTCCATTCTCAGCTACCACTCTACTGGTCGCGAGTTCGAATCTCAGACCGGCCAGTGAAGAACAAGAGGAATTTGTT
>NC_089799.1:27624613-27669613 GCF_040412425.1 Macrobrachium rosenbergii | reverse complement strand
AGGGGAAGGACAAAATTATTAGTCAATAGTAAACAATCAGGTATTCGAAAGCAATTTGGCAGCTTACTGGAATAACACAAATAAATGAATGATGATAGAATTATATGATAAAAAAAACCAATGAACATGATAAAGGTTGAGAAATTTTCACATAGCGTAAACATTTCCATAAAATAAGAGTGGGGTCATAGATACATCCATAAAATCAACGAGAAAAAATAACGACTGCAAACAGGAGCAGAAGATTGCAATAGTCGGGGTCCCACTACTTGTTTAAATAGAACAGAACTATTATACGAATTTCCTGTTAATTACTTATAATTTGAGTCTCTTCTCCTTCCAAGTAGATAGTCGGTTCTCCTTCCAAGTAGATAGTCGGTTCTCCTTCCAAGTAGATAGTCGGTTCTCCTTCCAAGTAGATAGTCGGTTCTCCTTCCAAGTAGATAGTCGGTAAACTGAAGTGTCCAGTTTTTCCTCCGAAACTGTATCAGGAAAGTTGTCTTAGTATAAAAGTCTTGCCACGGGAAGGGGAAAAAAGTGCAGGAAATATAGAAAAAAAAATTAAAACAGGTGAGAGGCGAAATTTAAGTAGCGATCAAATGATTTTCCATCTTGGATGTGTACTGCAAATCGAGAACGGCTCGGGGAGTATCATTTCCAATTCAGATTCCGTTGTCAGTAGAAAAAAAAAATTAATCTACTTCTAACTTGATGAAAATAAATATTTCTTTGCAATTTCTCGCAATTCCGCATAACTTTTTCTGAAAGGGCGTGAACGACAATTGAATAATGGTAATATCAAAAAGGGAGCGGTGAGTATGTCAAACTTTTAATAGTTAAAATGCATCTACGGATAATATTTGGCTGAACTGCACTGAGTGATCTTTTAAAATATATTTTCTTTATATTTCCTGCGAAAAAACGAAAATTCCAAAAAATATAAACCATTTACGAACCTTATCCAGCCTAAAACAAGTCAAGCGTCTTAAATACCTGCCACTGAATTAAATTGTAGGAGTTTGCTAATGAATATCATCTAATGGTTTAAGAAAAGTCTACTTGTTTACACAAATTTTTCTATCAAAGAGAATAGGTAAAGTCAGTACAGGTAACACTGCCCTTTACTAATAATTTGTATGTTCTAAACTCAAGTATAAACAGATTTCAGGTATACCAAGCAATTTATAAGCAATGATACACTTAAAAACATATGAGGGCTTTTACTGGGATCTCCGAAAACTGTTTCATTTCTAGTGATTACATTAGACTCCCATTTGTAATTAGTCTAGTGCCTTAAGTTCATCATGATGCTGCTTCACATTTAATATAAGACAAAGAAAGCCGTATTTTTCAAAACTAGTGAAACACTTACCTGAATTTTTGGTCATGGAGGTGGGTCAATATGGACTTTCCTTGTACAACTTTCATTAATTAACCTTTAAATTTTTTTTCTTCGAATGGCAATCGAATACTTGGAGAAAATCAGTACTACACACATGGCTGAAACGTGACTTTCTAATTATTTCATTTCTTTTTTTTTTCCTCCTGACTTCTCATATATTAAACTCGTGTTGAGTGTGACTACAATGTCACATCATGCTTTTTTTGTTTGGCTTTCAAGAAACATTTTTCTTTGTAATCTTTACTTTTACTATTTAGATAAATGCTATTGTCTGAGATTTTCTGTAATAGTTGAGTCATTTAATAAATAATTTATATGTACATATATTTGATGCATAAATAACGTTCGTGATTATGTTGTGAAATACAAATTCCTCGCTTAAACTGCTATCCTAGTTAGTTAATTTTGTTACATTTTCAATAGCCAATCACATATCAGTTATGAATTACTGATGATTCAGAAATATACAGGAAAATTAATGTTGTAGTAACACGATTTCTGAATGGCTTTAATCATCTACCAGGCATTCAGACTAAAAAAAAATATATATATTGCTAATCAACAGTTCTCATATTTTTTCTTTATAAAAATGACCAGGCAATATTTTTTTGGCTGCAGCATTATGAAATATAGTTCCATTCTCCTACACACAAAAACGATGTTTGAATAACCTTCAAGTTACATTCGATGTCCGTTTTATTGTAGAGAATAAAGTAAATTTTTTCCAAAAAATTATTCGAAAAGTTTTTAGACTTCATATTTTACAGAGATGATTTATTATTTAGCTATTTATATATGGCAATAGCCTTCTTAATCATGTGCTACCTCTTCCCTGTTACTCAACAGTATGTTTGTAAAGGCCATTTTTTTTTTCTTTTTAATTCCATGACAAAATATATCAGCGCATTTCAACAGTGTTGCTTACACTATTAATTTTTGATCACTGGGGGGCAGCAGTACATCATACGCCCGGATTTCTATGTCAAAAAGACGCTATTCCTACTGTAACATCTCTTTTGAGACTTGGTTGCGATAGTGTTCATTTTCCCCCTAAAGGTATGCTCTCCGTTTGCCGGTCTGCATTACATGCTTGAATCAAAGAACTGCGCAAAAGGAGCTCATGTATACTGAAATGCTTCTTAAGCCCTGTCCACAATAGCGGGCACTGCCCGACGGGCAAACACTGTTCCCATAACCCGTTCCACTATACTGACCGACCGAGTAAGGAGCCAGAACGATGCGATTGTCTGGTAACACTGCTTCAGAAGCGAGAGAAAATATAAACAGCTGGAAGTGCCCGTCGGGCATGCCCACTAGTGTGGACAGGCCATTAGACAACAAAAGTTTAACCCTCTTGTCCCTATTGATAAGCGTAAAACAAAGTTAGAACAGCTTGCCCCCTCTTTCTCAGACCTACTGTTTATGCAATACACAATGCACCTCTATAGTTTAGGGCTTTCGTCCTGATACTTCTTCTCACGAAGAAGAGTAAAATAAAATTAAAGATGTTCTTAAGCATAACAGTGTAAATATTCACTTGTATATGTAACACATATGCTAACAGTTTTCAATTCATTTTCACATGGAGTAGGCTTCCATGGAAGGCTTCCATAGCTTTAAAGAAAGCAGAAACACACATAAAAGCCATACACAAATGCAACACCTTAAAATTTCGGATATGTACATGCTCCCGCCTCCTAGGAATAAGGTTTCGCGAGGTATTTTACACAGCGTTCCATGCTATGCAAGATCATTCAATTGATACAAAAAAATTAGTATATTTGTTAATATAAAAGAGAGGGAGACAGTGTATGAGAGAGAGAGAGAGAGAGAGAGAGAGAGAGAGAGAGAGAGAGAGAGAGAGAGAGAGAGAGAGAGTTTATTAATCGCTTCATTAAACCATACAATTTTTTTGGTTTGAGACTAAAGTCGAATTTAAAAAATATATATCCTGTTATATCTTGTTAACAACAATGACCCCATTTGTGATTTATTTTGTCACGTAAATTCAGAAAGGTATAAACATCATCACTGGATACTTGTTAAGCCAACAAAGGACTTTGTCTGAAAAAGGGGTCAGCTATGAAGTGACGTGGGAATCTAGCAGGTGTATGTTGATTAATTAGCGTCTGATCGACAGCTGATAAAAGTGGAAGTCAACTGTTATTTTAGTCGTGAACTTCCATATAATATATTATTTTACCGATGATACTTTTAGACTTTTAGTTATTTTCATTATTTTTAAGGACGACGATGAACTATAATCTTCTCGTGTTTACATTTACGAAAAATGCTAAAGGGCCTTTGACTTTTTTTTGTTAATTTCATTTCATATCACACAACTTTCGCCAGTGATGGAAAGTATACGAACAACTTCGGCATCTCATTTTTTGTGAATAAGTCCAACGAAATCATCCAAAGACCCATTTCCTATAAAGTCCAACGAATTATCCTACGGCACATTTCGCATGAAGTCCAACGAAGTCGTCCAACGACGCATTTTGAGTAAAGTCCACCGAATTCATCCAACGACGCATTTTGCATGAAGTCCACCGAAGCCATCCAACGACGCATTTTGCATGAAGTCCACCGAAGTCATCCAACGACGCATTTCGCATGAAGTCCACCGAACTTATCCAACCACGCATTTCGTATAAAGCCCAACGAAGTCATCCAACGGCGCATTTCGTATAAAGTCCAACGAAGTCATCCAACGACGCATCCCAATATCGAACGCAATGAAGTCGGTAACAGAACAATTCATTAACGCGTTCATGGCTGCAATGGATCGCGTTAATCGCTTCAAATGCAACTCCATGACAGTTTAGTCCCTAATGAATGTGATTACAAGTTTTTCCTCTACTGAATGGGAGCTTCAAATGGCGTTCCCAGACCGTCGGCCAACTACCTGGAATTGCGTTGGAATTATTCATACAAGCCATTTGGAACAGGCGACTGAGCGACAATGGAAATGGTCGTTCTCCCAACGCTTAAGAAGCAGTACAAGGGCTTGATGATGTGTGCAATATATATATATATATATATATATATATATATATATATATATATATATATATATATATATATATATATATATATATATGTGTGTGTGTGTGTGTGTGTGTGTGTGTGTGTGCAGGTATGTGTGCTTTATCACATACAACACTTGAAATTGGTCAGGTATTTTTGATAATAAGATGTCACATGCTTTATTTTCATATCAAGAAGCCAATTAAAATAAAATTCAGTCACCACCGAACACTTGTATGTTCAAGTTCTTATACGCAATGGCTCTCTCTCTCTCTCTCTCTCTCTCTCTCTCTCTCTCTCTCTCTCTCATATTACATAATAAGTACGTAAGCGTCGGTGCTGATTGGATGATTTACAAATAACCAGAACGAGTGGGTGGTATCAACGCAAGTGGACAACGCCATATCAGCAGTACAAGTCCACGCATAAGACTGGCGGTAACTTTGACATCAGCCTTGGTAAAGAATTCGATATTAACTGAAAATTAGCAGACGTAGTCCTACGTAATTGCCCAAAACAGCACTGACCCATGTGCAACGTTTTCCAGAAAAGTTCAACGAAATTTTCACTCTTGAGCAGATCTTCAAGAGTCAGTTTAGAGTAGGCAGTCTTCAGCCAATACATTTTTTTTTATAAATTGGGAAGCCAACTGACTAAACTTCTGTTACCTCTTGAGATCTCAAAACATTAAAACGTTCAAGAAGTTAAATGCTGAAATTAGTAGAAGTTTATATAACAGTATAAAATTCTATTCTGGTATTGTTAATGCCATAACCTGCCAAACATTTATTTAGTCGTAGCGAGAGAATATTAATCTGCGTTTTGATTTAGATGTTACATTCTTTCAAAACCGTCAAGGATGGTTATTACGTTGATACTAAAAGATACTTTGTTCTCACTCATATTTGGGTTTCTAATTGGGGAAACACAAATGTTTTGTAAACCTTGTTTTATTGATTACGATCACAGCCGCCAATTTATTTACTGTTTCCTTGCCCCAAAAGATTTTTGCGTCACTTAACCATTCATTAGCACTTTCAGCCACAATTATCATTAACAGAACATTTTTTTCATTTTCTCAGCAGGGTAAAATCCTGGGCAAAGTTAGTCCCTTTGGATGTAAGCTATTACCATGGTTTACCGAATTCGATATCACTGATTTTTTGAGCCTTAATATTTGAAAGTATAAATAAGTTAAGATATTACACAGTGAGAGACGCCACGAATATACGATCCCATTCCATAATCATAAGACTAAAAACAACGTACAATGAAATTCTCAAATACGAAATATTAGAATAGCCTTGAAATTAGTAGAATTGTTTTCATACACAAACATAGGATTAGATCTTATAAGTACTGGAAGCAAATACCACACTACTGAGGTAACATGCTAGACCAAGGGACAGAAAAATAATTTTCCTTAACTGGAAAACTGTGGCTTTAAAAATCTAAATACGGTAAAACGAAATGGTATCGTTACATCCATCGCTGATTCACTGTCAGTTGTACATTAACCTTTGAAGGAACCACTTGGCCTGTTAAATTCAAGGTTTATGTAGTTTACCAGTTATATGGTAGTTTAAAAACTAACATGCCCTAGAAGGCAAGTAAGTATTCTAGTTTTTTCAGAATCTCTCTCTCTCTCTCATAATCTTATGTTCGCAAACTGCACGCGCACGGGATGCGGAAACAGAAGGCTCCTATTCATCCCCGCCGAAATGATAGATTTGTATCGAAAACGTTATATAATCAAATAAAAGTTTCATAACGATTTCAATACTATATATATCTCTCTCTGCCTGTCTCAAAAAAAATTCTATTAATCATCACGTTCAAGTTGTCTCTATTTCGTTAAAACTAAATTCAATATTCAATTGGTAAATGTAGTAAAAAAAAATACTACTGCATTCGTTCCAGAATGCCTCGATAACAAATTAAATGCAAGTGAATGACATAATACATGAGATTTCAAGGAAAAGTGCCTTTACGAGGAAAACAATCACAATTAAGTTAGCGGAATACGACAAATCTTCATTTAAATTCTACAATTCGTCGTTGTAACATAATATCTGGAACGTTTTCACGTCAAAGACAATAACAATACAAAACCTTGAACTAAAATAATATATATATTACTAGCTCACGTTATCAGTAATGCAGTTTCTCATTAAATAATAAGCAAAGATTATCTTTTATCTGGAAAAAAAATTGTTGGTAGAACATTAGGAAAGGAGAAGAGTGACGCAGGCGCCTCTTGTTCTTGCATAACATTACTAACAGAGGATAAACTTGGCAAAATCACCTAGTCTACCGAGAATGTGAAAACGGATGGTGTGTCTCGGATATGCCTCTAATTAAGGTGCCAAGAGAAAGTAACAGATCTGGGAGTGTGACAACTCACCAGGAATAAGGTATAATTATTTACATGAGAGAAAAACATAGACAGACAGCTAGGATCTAATACTCCGGTCGGACGACAAAGAGTTACACGATCTGTAAAGGAACTTTTTCCTGTCAACTCACAACAAACAACGAACAAAAAAGATACAAAATCCATCGTCCTGACGAGAAAGAGAAAACACGATCTAAATTTATTCGACGTCTAGAATGCCAAGAGGTGATTCGGTCTTGACGTCCTCGAAATTCTGAAGAATTCCCTCCGGTTATTTTTAGACAGAGAAACGACTAAAACAACACACGTTTGTTCCGCCTGAAAATATTTGGGAGAAAATCTTACTTTATAGGAAATTTTCATTGTCTCTGTAGAATTCTTCGCTCTAAACAGAACGAGTGATACGCCTACCCACATTTCAAGAGGCACCTATCTCTTTTTTCACATTCCCAAAAATGTCGCACTATACTTCTACATCCATCGAAAATTGTATGTGTATCTAAAGAGAAGATAGCATAATATACCAAATAACTCAGATCTGCTTGCATGACCTGTTAGTCGCTATGCGGGATCAGCAGCCTTTTCATGATTAATTATCAATACAGGTGGTATGTTATGGTTGAAGTTACTAACCATTTTTTTTTACATTTTGTTCACGAGAAATGGTTGAGTTTTTTTTTTTTTTTTTTTTTTTTTGCACTATTAGAAGACAAAACAGCATATCTTACGTTTTCCTTGTTTCGCTTGTCCGAATTGTGCTCTAGCCTTCAGGCATTCCTATAAAATAATCATCGCACCTCTGTCTCATGCAGCGTGTTTTCACTGCTGACGTAATATCCCCGTTGGTTACATGGAATCAGAGCGCACCATGACTCAGGTTGGAACGTTTTCTGTGTTAAAAAAGTATCAGGATGCATCTCATAATATGAAATGTAAAGGTACAATTGAACTTTACGTTCTGAACTTTTAAGGGCGAATTGTGTTTACGTAAACTTAAGGATGAACGTTTTTTGTTTTTGAATTGGCCATGTATTCTGCTTTAAAAAGAACGTAGATCTAATTTGGTCAATTATATAAAAAATTTAGTTTATTTCGTTTAAGTATACGGTAATAAATATATATCTGACTATATATATATATATATATATATATATATATATAGAGAGAGAGAGAGAGAGAGAGAGAGAGAGAGAGAGAGAGAGAGAGAGAATCAGTTCAACCTAATCAAATCCCTTTCCACTGATATATTTCTACAGCAAAATATAATCGGAACAGTACTGTAAAGATAAATATTTTATGAAATATTATGCTGTTATTCCGTTGAATGACAAGAAGATATTTTTCTTTTTCTACGTTGAAGATAAATTCTTAATTTAGAACTTCTAAGAACGTGTCAGATTCCACATAATGTAAAGATGAGTTTTATTAACGCAGGGAAGTATTCATTGTTGAAAGGAATAAAGACGAGTTTTACTATAAACACTGTGATTAAGCAGAGATGCATTCCATTTCACGAGGAAAGGCAAATGGCGATTATTCCGAAGACGGAAATGACGAAAGACATGGAAGATGACACGATATGTCAACACACTGCTAAAGTCTGTAGTGCATCAAATAAAACTGATGAAACGAGGAAGCTACCTTTGAACCCGACAATTTTGTCGAAGAAATTATTTCAACACTCGTTGAAAGCGCGGCACTTGACAGCCAATGACATCGCAGATTAATCCAGGGTCATGCGATCGTAACTCTCCACCTGCAAAGTGTATTTTACAAATGGCTTTTTGCAAAATATATTTCGTAAATGGCTTTCGGAGATGATCGCATAGTTACGCTTGAGTGCGTCAAAATTATTCATACCAGGCATTTCCAAAAGGCTGTTCCAGATTACACTCCGTAATTGACGTCCCGCCTCTGGGTAGCATGGTGGATTTTTTGCTAATGTTGGATCAAAGGAAAAAATGGAAAAGAAGAAAACAGCTGGGGAGAAATGATTATTCTTTAACATCGTGACGGTTTTTGTTTCATTACAAAAAAACGTTTATGCTTAAAGGATATCTACATGGCGAGTGGCTATATGCTAAGCTACGTATATTTGATCTGACTTTGGAATTTCGAAATTAACACAGTTTAACTTCTCAATAATCACAGAATAATGATCATTCTCCCACATAATGCACACACACACACATAGAAATCAACTTTTAAGCGAATATGGATGATAGGCGTTATTGTACATGGTAAGAATTATAAATGCATAACAATACTTAGTGCAAAAAAGGGTGTTAAATGATTCGAATTCCATTGGAAACTTAAACCAGATAAAAGTGAGTTTAGTAGTGGAAGTAAAGAGTGGGTTAAGACAAGGAAGATCACTGCTGGATCAAAGTCTTTCAAGAAACAGTTATTTGAGAAATCTTAAATCAAAGGAAAACAAGTGCATGTCCACAAATGAACCCAGAAAAGCTTATGATAGAGTCGGGGATGTGTGAAGTTGGGAACAATGAAAAGATTTTCTTAGGGTATTGAAGCATTGAAGCATGTAAAGGGGAAAGCGATTATTAGAGTCGAGTATAAATACGTACAATGTAAGGCTGCGATGTCCCCATGGCTGTTTAACATCTTCATAGATGAGGAGAAGTGAGGGGTTAGATAAGAAACAACAGATATAGATGCACAGTTGTGGATTAAGAAAATGGATCATGAATAAAGTGCGGAAGGCCTGATAACTGCAAATGATACACTACTGACTGGGGACAGTAATGAGAAACTGCAGAAGTCTGTGAAACCGTTTGGAAGTATTACAAAGAGCTGAGAGTAAATGTCAAGTGAAAGGTTATGACGGAAAATTTCATTCAAGAAGATGTGCCGATGAATGCTTATGTGGATGGTGGATGAACGAAGCATCTGATTTAAACAGTATAACAGATGGTGAAAGGGTAAGAAAAATACGAGTCACAGAACAGACATAAATTTGGGAAGAGACGTGGAAGTCCTGTGGTTAGTGAAGGTTGGAGAGTACAGAGTGATTGTTGAACTACTTTCAATGTATGTAAGTGAGGTGCAGATTCTGAATGTGAATGTAAGAAAAAAGGTGGAACTGTTAAGATGAATTGTTTGTGAAGACAAGGCATAAAACGAACTGAACATCAGATAAGATTTTTATGAAAGTGTATAAAGAAACTAATATTTTGGACGTTATACATAGAGGGTTTATATGCAATTAAGCAACTGACCTTGTAAGTTACATCAGGGTACTCTGATATACGTCTGTTCCAGTGAAACCCATTTCTCGCTAATCACTACGGTGGTATGTAATCATTTTACATGATCGCTTCCTGTGAAGTTAGTATTTACGTTTTAACATTGGTGTTATTTTGAAGCTCAACACTTCTGGCTTGTTATGGCATGGAAAAAAAACAAAATGTAAAACAAATGCCAGAATGGCGAGAAAATGTTTGCAACATTCAAAATCCCTTTACGTATCTGTACAGAAAAATTTATTTAAATATCAACTGATATAAATATGGTAAATTTAGTTAAATCATCAGAAACTACGATAAATTATCGTACTGATATACACAGAATTTTATGACATAAAATGCAAAGGAACAGATACCGTTTTTGGAGCGACTCGTAGGGATGATTTGTGACCAGCAATATTCTCCTTTAAATGCACTGCCCACCGCTTTCTAAGAGAAGACTGACTTATTCCAGACGTTCCCATGTTTTGACATGAAGTATGCATTTATGATGAATCTTTTATTTTTCCTTTTCAAATGGCAGGCCAATGCATCATAACTGACTCAAAAATTGAATTCTGGATGACGAGTAAATGCGTTCTAACTAAATCAAGGGTTTAAAGTGTGAATATGGCAGTGACCATGAGCTTTTCCCCATCTCTCTCTCTCTCTGGTTTGTGGCTATTTAGGGATCAAGTTATCCGAGCATGGGCCCAAGACCCTTCATTAGGCAGTCCTGTCTTGTCTTAAATTTTCTAGGGTAGCTATATCCAGGTTTTACTAAGAACAAACCCCCCCACCTCCATAACATTCTTTAATAACCATGTGACCTAACGTATGTGACAGATATTCAACGCTAGAGAAATAGGCTCAATGGCCATTTATGGGAATTACTACCTCCCCACCCCTAAACCCCTGTTAATCAGCTCAGTGGTCTGGTAAAACTAACGTATATTTTTTTAAACCCCCCCAAAACCCCAGAGGGTTTATAAACTTCCACAGGCACCTATCTGACTTGAGGTATGGAATATTAATATCGACTGGCGTTAAATTATTTTTAACTGATTACTAAATTTTACATTTATCCTTCCTTCCTTCTGAAAGGTTACAGCACTAATCCTTACAGGATCTTACCTATTGCTTTAACCACTATTGCCATTAAATTTTTTAAAAATTTCTTACAACACCTACTTTCTTAATCACCTTCAACCCGCTCACTTCTTTCAGATCACGGTAGGGCAAGATCTAGTTATCTTGTTTCCTGTTTCTGTCATTTTTTAGCAGTTTTTTGTGAGACCTTTGGACATCCCTAGTTGTAGTTCTTATCATCTCTAAGACGTTTTACAGCGTGGTATAACGCTCGGTCACCCAAACTTTTTGATTAAACCTGCACTTTACTAGTCTGTGCATTTATTTTTACTTTTTTTATATAGCTGCTTCACACCTTTTTCTCAAAGCCACAACATCTGCTCCTTCCCTAATCTACGACACTGTTCTTCAGGATACTGTTATCCCACTTACTTTTTTCACCTATTGATCGATGATCTTCTCTAGTCTACCTCTTCTCCTATTCATCAACTTAAAGATCATTTAACTGAAAACATTTCTTTCTTTTCCCCCAACTTTCATCATATGGTATACGTGTCGCTATCCTCATCTTTCAAATGTTATCTTGATATATGTGCTGAATGATGAGATTTCATCTTTTAGTCAAACTCAGTATCCAGGCATTTTTTTCTTATATTTATCTACCTGCTGTCCTTCCTAGTTCTACAAATATTATTTTAAGACAATCCAGCTGATCCCCTCACGTCTACCAGCATTTTGACTGTTCAAATTTCTTCATCCGCATCATGAGGAAATGCTATAGTTCATACTCTTAAGCCTGCATTTAAAAACAAGTATTATATAGCTACAATATTAAATTTCTTTATCCCAATTATTAGAAACTATTTATCCCAGTTATTAGAAACTATGTTAATTTGTTTTGTCTATATGTAAGGTATACTAATTTATTTATGTTCCTTCATCTTTTTTGTCCTTCCTTTGTTGAAATGAATCTAAAGGACTTGTCTGATCGTTGACTAACCTCTTAATCACTCAATCCTCTTTCTTTTCCACAAAAGGTGGCATCTTTATCTCTTTCTGTTTTCTGCAGGCACTACATTGGTTCCTGTTCCAACGAGCTTAGGGGGTGAGTTTCCTCTCTTATCAGGAAATCTTGTACACAGTCAGTCCACCTGCTCCTACATTTATTTCATTATATCAGTACTGTTCAGACTGCACCTTTCAGTGGCCGTGTCTCTCCACTGCAACAGATCATTTACAATCGACCAATCCTCTATGGCCAAGCAATATAATTTTGTTCGAGCTTGTGTTTTTAGCTATTACAACCTTTCTTCCTTCGTGAGGCAAGTTTACTGATTCCTTCAAGGTCATTCACTACTCTTGTCTCTTCCTTTTTCTTATTTCTACTCTGAGAGACTGGGGTAGAAAAGGTAATACACTGCATATATATATATATATATATATATATATATATATATATATATATATATATATATATATGTGTGTGTGTGTGTGTGTGTGTGTGTGTGTGTGTATGTATCTGTGTATGTATGTATGTATGTATGTATGTATGTATGTATGTATATATACATGTATGTATGAATATATATATATATATAATATATATAGAATACTGAATATATTATATATATACTGTATACACACACACACACATATATATATATATATATATATATATATATATATATATATATATATATATATATATATATATATGTGTGTGTGTGTGTGTGTGTGTGTGTATGTATCACGTCTTATCATATCATATTACCTTTTCTTGCCTTTCAAAGGATTTCTACCCCTCTTACTCTTTTAAAGAATTATTCCGTTTCTTTCGCTGCTTCCACTTTATTTTCCAAATTGCATAAGCAAGGCGGACAGCAGTATGAGGAGAGGCCTATGTAATGAAATTCTACCTGTCATCTCAAGACGGCGGAGAATAGCTATAACCTCGGCCTTCCCTAACAATAAAAGCAAAAACATTCCACATCCTTGACGTGATAGTTTAATTCATTATGTAATTCTTACGGAGTTTTTTTTATGAATCTTTATTATATAACAGTGTCATCAGAATTACTCCTGTGCTAATATTAAATGCTTAAAGATGTTTTAATTTCTTTTAAGTCGATTATGTGATTTTCCTTTACTCTGATGCTCTTATTAAACGACAAAAGATGTTTTAATATGTTTTAAGCCCATTATATGATTTTCCTTTGCTCTGACGCTACTATTAAACGATAAAAGATATTTTGATTTCCTTTAAATCCATATTGTGATTTTCCTTTGCTCTGACGCTAATATTAAGCGATGAAAGATATTTTAATTTCTTTGAAGCCCCATATGTGATTTTCCTGACACTAACTGTTTGCCACTGGTGTTGATGGAAAACTAGAACCATCTTCATCTCTTAGTACAGCCTCGGATAGAACTGCTCTATCATTTCCTCTTTGCGTGGTCTCTTCTGCCCAGAAAAGTATTTTACATTCTTTGCATACAGACACAAATCCCCGTTAAAAGATGCTGCTTTGGTCATAAAATCTAGGCTTCCTTACTTGAGTACAGGATCGTCCACCACCTCTCCTTGGGAGTACCAGTATTAGGTCACCATATGAAGCGCCAGTTCCAGGAAGTAGTACCAGCAGAAGGAAAAAAATACAATATGAAGTGGCAGCAATATGAGTGTGTCCATACAGTGTGCCAGCAGCAGGAATGCCACCATAAGAAGTGCCACCATACATGGTGCCAGCAACAGGAATGCCACCACACAAAGCATCAGCAAATGGAGTACCAAGAAGCATACCATTGGGGATTACAGGTTATGTATTACTTGCCTCGGTATTTATCAGTGTTAATATCTAGAGTTCTTTTGCCACTTCATAAGATTGCTGATGTGAAATGATTTTGTATCCACTCATCATTCGTGTTAAAGCTTTATTTGAAACTTGCATATCAACATTTCTTCAGCCATCTCATAGTATTAGTCATGAAGCTGTAGCTGTTCAGCTCAGTGCATATGCAACGACTTAAAACTCTCACCTTCTTCCCAGTAATTTGTATCAGTACTTTCATTCCTGGCAAAATCGTAAAATGAAGCATATGTAGTGTTACTTCTAACCCTGTAGTCAAACATCCATATTCACCTTTTATGAAAGGTCAGAGGTAGCAGCAGTGTTCGGCCCTGATGTCAAAGCCTGCTCGTTTGGATCGACTTTGCTTAGTCCTGAAATAGCTTGGGGAACAAAGAGCAACATCATCCTCTGTATCACTTCTGTTCATGGGTCTCCAGCATCACAAATTCATCACGGCTATAATCACACTCACCAGCATAATTAGAAAAACAATGTAGCACCGTCTGGTACTCAAAAGTCATTGATCTCTTCTGTACATCTCTCAACTGCATCACAAAGAACCAATTAGCCATTATCCCAAAGGCTAGTGGAGGCTTAACCACAGTATCATGCAATTTTAAGGAGCCCTTGCTCTAAATCAGCAACACTCTTACACAGCTAAGCATCCTGAACAGAATCACTAATACCCTGAAACAATAAATAAATGTTTATAATAAAATCGCGAAGCTCTTGGTAATTTTGAGGACATGAACCTGCAACAGATGCACAGACTGATGCTTGCTTTGCCTATTGTCCACCAAGCACCCCAATTACAGAACTTTGGCATCTCAGGTGGTATCGATCTTGTAAATACACTGTAGGATGCAGACGATGTCCCATTTACACCATCCTCTGGGCACATTATTGAGCAACAGCGGAAGCCAGGCTTGTATCCTCCAACATAACTACCTGACCCAACACATATAGTCATTAAATTAAAAGGATGGTGAACTGTCTTCCCAATTTACCTTTCCATAAATGAACAAAAAACTGTCTACCAAGCAATAGAAACTGTTGGACAAAAGGGATTACATACACAGTCCTTTATCTTAGATCAGATTATGAAAATGGGGATCTTCAATAAAATAGGAACAAAGGGTAATCTGGCTCGATAACTTTCTTTTCGTAATGCAACTAGATTTCTAATCAGAATTTATGTAGTTCTGCATGGCCATGGGCTAAGGAATCTTCCTAAATTGCAATGGTACACTATATATATATATATATATATATATATATATATATATATATATATATATATATATATATATATATATATATATATATATATATATTACAAACACACACACATATATATACACATACATATGCAGTACACAAACATACACACACACACACACACACACACACACACACACACATATATATATATATATATATATATATATATATATATATATATATATATATATATATATATATATATGAGTATATATAAACTGTAAGTTGCTGGCTCTATTGTTGTACTTCTTGGGCATCAGTAGATTATAATTCCATATCTCCATAATGTAAAGTTGCAAACCTCCTAGTAACATTACTTTCATAAGAGTTTTAACTGAACACTTCATCTGCAAAATATTTGTTGTCAGGAGATATGAAAATAAGAAAACCAATATTATGCAACAGAGATGCTAACATATAAATTCAGAAGTTCGAGAATACTGTATTAATCAATATTCATTCCCTCTTATTCTGCTAACACTTCACTGTAACAAGAGAAGCAAATTAAACTAATCTTTGGATGTTCGAAAATCATCTCAAACTTCCCACGGAAGCTGTTTTTCACAAACTTGGAGCCTGACTATAATTACTAAACGAATTTCCGTGGGTCTGACGATCTGCACTCTTCTTGATTCTTGTAGAGTTTGTGCTTATGTGTATATATGTGCTCATGCATTATACATACACATACATCATTGCCAAGACCTCGTGACATCAATACGGACACATGTAAATAAGTATGAGTGCGCAAACACAAACATACATATGTATATAATTATGTATGTATATATATATATATATATATATATATATATATATATATATATATATATATATATATATATATATATATATATATATATATCATCGTAAGGTTGTTCCTGCTTCGTCTGCAGGGGATTTCATCCCGAAAACTCGGGAGATTGTGGAAGTCTCATGGACGTGACTCTACGTGCCCCAGTGTCATAAGTGTTACACCGTTGTGGAGAGGCAGCAATATGCAGTTAGGAGGTAATGTCATAGTCTACAGTTCTAAAATTTTACCCTCTCATAAATCAGCAGTATGCAGTTAGGAGGTAATGTCATAATCTATAGTTCTAAAACTTTACCCTCTCATAAATCAGCAGTATTCAGTTAGGAGGTAATGTCATAGTCTATAGTTCTAAAATTTTATCCTCTCATAAATCAGCAATATGCAGTTAGGAAGTAACGTCATAGTCTATAGTTCCAAAACTTTACCCTCTCATAGATCTTAGTGTTCGCGCGCTTCTATTGGGCGATCATATATTAACTATGCGTGACGGAAACCTATTCTGTGGTCTAAACCGAAGGTATGTAAAGAAAACCACGGCACTGCATCCTTTACTAGGCCTGCATACTCTCCTATGTTCTAATCGGATACCTAATTTTCGAACTCTCCGTCCTATGTAACATCAATCGCGGTCCGTACAAGAAATACAATATACCCCTTCTTCACTTCTAATTTGTCTGTCATTATTTCTATCCGGCGTACTCCTATGAATACTGTTATAAGTAAACGTAAAGCTGATGTTGCAATAACTTTCCGTACGTTCGGTAACACTACTCATTAACTGTTGCACTGCAACAAGTTGATGAGAGAATCATATAATTAGGCTATTAGTTTCGAACTTCCAAATGGAGTCCCCGTCTCGATAATATTGTCTATTAACTTTCTTCTGACTGAGTTTCAAAAGGTATAATGGGTACATTTTACTGACCCATGCAGCTGAGGTCATATACCATGGGGGGTCCTGAAACATATTTGGTCTTATGTGAATTTTTTGAGGTTTTAGAATGGCGAGAGTAATACAGAATGCAGTTCTCTATGTTTGTTGGTTTCTTTAAACATGGAAAGAAAATGGAGAGATGAGTTTACTTTACGTTAACAAAAGTTTAGATGTAAATGATTATTGTTTTCATGTTCTGTTGTACTGTATATTTTATGGTTGTAAAACTTTTGCTTAGTTAATTTTCCAGAAACTTATAATTTGGTACTAAACCTCGAAAACTTTTTATTATTTAACCTACAGAAGGCGGAAAAAGACCATAGTTATTTCCTTACTAAGTGTTCTTTCTTTAATAAATGTGTGCTAGCTACGGAATCATGCAATATCAGAATTAATGTTACTGTGCTATGATACTAATATAAATCGGGTGAACTTAATAGAGAGAGAGAGAGACTAGTGATGAATGCCTGATGGATGGTTCAATTCCGACAAGCGAAATCAACCAGTCGAGGCGTTCCCATATTTAATATGATGGTATGTAGTTTGACGGAGAACTGATCGCTCACGTCAGGCTTCATCACAAAGAGAGAGAGAGAGAGAGAGAGAGAGAGAGAGAGAGAGAGAGAGAGAGAGAGAGAGAGAGTCTCTCGCGGCGAAGGGGGGAGGTTAACATTCTGAGCAGCATTACCGAGATCTGTTTAATTGGGCCGGCAACACAAAGTTGGTATTTCAGAACGGAGGCCGCATATGTGTGTGGGCCAGGGAAGCAGAAGTTTAGCAAGGTTGCTTCGGTGCTGCTGGATTTGAGCAATTTTAAGAAACTTTGCAGACAACGAAATTGGTTTCTGGAAGGCTTGGTGGAGTGATATCACAAGTAGGGCGAGTGATGATAACAAAACTGATGATCACGATATTGACTGTAAATCCGGCAAAAGCAACATCTACGCGCGCATATATATATATATATATATATATATATATATATATATATATATATATATATATATATATATATATATATATATATATATATATATATATATATATATATATATATATATTATATGTATCCAAGCACCATCCACATTTAAATCATTTTTTGTTAATTATAAACGGCAGAAGAGAGGCGGCAGAGCAGAATACACTAGAGTCTATTGGGTTAGTGTAAATTTGAAAAGGCATGTTGTAGTAAATGTTGAAGAGGTAAGGAGTACAATTAGGAGCCTGAAGAGTGGAACAAAAATCATGAATCGATTACAATATTCCAAGTGAGATTCTGCGTTATGAAAGTAGAAATGTGGCTGAGTGGCTAAAGATGGTGCAGTTAACCCTTTGATTACGGCCGAGATGAGACCTCACACTTACCACAATCCGGAGGGTTTTCAGACGGTAGTCACCCGTAGCATGCTACCAGACGCACGAAATCGTAAACAATCATTGTAATAGCGTTTGTATTTGTTGTTTTGCTGCAAATTAACCTGTTTTATTTATATGATAATATTGTGATAGTAGCGATCCGTGATATAGATATTATGCAATTAATGTAACAACACAAACGTAGGATAAGTACTATATATCGGGGTTTAGTGTTGCCAGAGGTATAAGCACTGCACTGATTGAGGATGACAGTCTTCTTTTTTTTTTGTCATTTTCTCTAATTCTGTTTGAATCCGTAAAGGACATCTACATCACAGTTGTGTATTATAGTTAAAAATTATTTGTATATTCGTCAGAAAACTAATCATAAAGAATGTTCATCATTTTTATGGTTCCGCTTACTATTCCATAGCTGGGCAAAAAAAAAAAACTGAGAGAGAGAGAGCTGGAAAAAAAAGAGAGAGAGAGAGAGAGAGAGAGAGAGAGAGAGAGAGATGACAGAATAAAAATTTTTACCTATGATTTATTCCTTCTAATTGTACATCAATAACATTGGAGAGTAAGTAGACACAATCACAATATTGGTTGCAATATTAACCACATTTCTGGGTAATATTTTTATCAATGATCAAGCACCCAGCTGACAAGGGATACGCAATCTAGAAATTCAGATGAATTCTGCAGTGTTTGAAAAATGGTTTAAAACCCAGTTTCTTCCCAATATAGGGCCATCTGCCATCATAGTGTTGGATAACGCTTCTTATCATTCAGTTCGAATTAATAAACCTCCGACAATGTCTGCCAAAAGGATGAAGTTAAAGACTGGCTAATAAAAATTAGTAAAGTTGCAAAGACATTCATGTAAAGAAAATGATTACGTGATTGACAGACTGGCAAGAGATCATGGACATAGTGGTTAGGCTGCCTACATATCACTGCCAGTATAATGCAACAGAACTGATATGGGCGCAGGTGAAATCATACGTGGCAAAGAAGAATCATTTTAAAATCAGACCTGCTTCCTTTGGTCAAAGAAGCAATTGAATCCATATCTTCTGACAACTGGGCTAATGATGTGAGACATGCCGAAGATATAAAAAGAGATGACGCTTCAAGAGATGTTTGCATTGATAAATATATAGATTCTTTTGTTATCGATGTAGCATCCTCTGACGAGGATTCTTCATAAGTAATGTCTCCTCATACTTCGATTGTAAATAAATTTATTGCTTTCCCTTGTTGTGTGATATCCTGTTGAACACTGAAATTGAAATAAATTGAAATATAGATCTGTTTTTTCGACAGAAAGTGGCAGAAATATCTTTAAAAATCTACATATAACAGAAATGCCACAGCAGTGATGAGTATCATATGACAGTGCTTTTAAAAGCACAGGTAAATCTAATACTGTATAAATGTGTAATATATATATATATATATATATATATATATATATATATATATATATATATATATATATATATATATATATATATATATATATAATTGTGATATAGTTTGAGCTTTTGAATTGCTTTCTTTCGTGCATGCCGTAATCCGTCTTTACCTCCTTGCTGTATCAAGGTTGAATTTTCACTGTACAGCTATAAAATAGCTCATAATAAATATTCTTTAAATATTACATTATATATATATATATATATATATATATATATATATATATATATATATATATATATATATATATATATATATATATATGGGTGTAACAATATTTAAAGAATATTTATTATGAGCTATTTTATAGCTGCACAGTGAAAATTCAACCTTGATACAGCAAGGAGGTAAAGACGGATCAGGGCATACACGAAAGAAAACAATTCAAAAGCTCAAAACTATATCACAATTATATGACTTCGATAACAGCAAAGGAACAGTAATAAAAACTATAGTAGATGACGTAACTCAAGAACATTGCTCAGTACAGCATCCAAATAAACAAAACTGAAAATGAAAGCACATCTAGGTTTCCAAATTTCTTGCATCTATCATTTTCATATATTGAATTTTTTTTTTTTTTTATCTAAAATTTAAGTGGGACAACAAAACTTCATTCAGAACTTTCTATTATAGTACACGTGCTTGATAACAGGCGCAAACAATGAGAGCTTGAAGTCAGAAGGTTAATGGTCAGTTTAAGAGGGGCAAAGTCTCTTCCTAAAACGGTCGTACTATAGTAACCCCACCCCCGCCTTTCTTGTTTACTTGCTAACCTTGTTTACTCTTATTCAGTTTTCATCCTCTGACTTTACTACTGAAGGTAATCTATTTCTTGTTTTGTCATTGTCATTTTTCAATCTTTAAAGCATATTAATTTTGTAAGCTCTGTTGTCAGTTTTAATTAGTGTTTTTGTATCTTTTAGCCAGAAAAGATGGGATATGGGTGATCCTGAAGCGCACCTATTAATAAATATATCAATGATGAGCTGACTGTTCTTCCTATCCGTACTCCCTACTATATATATATATATGTATATATGTATATATATATGTATATATATATATGTATATATATATATATATATATATATATATATATATATGTATTTATATGTATATATATATATATATATATATATATATATATATATATATATATATATATATATATATATATATATATATATCTTTCTATCTATGCATCTATCTCTGTGTCTAACTATCTGTTAATACACACACTAACACACACATATATGTATACATACGTATATATTAACTTTATCACATACACAATTGTTCTGTGCATTAACTAAATTATTAAAAGGACCTCATTCAAACTGGATGGTATCTATAGATACCATGCAGTTTGAATGAGGTCCTTTTAGTAATATATATATATATATATATATATATATATATATATATATATATATATATATATATATATATATATATATATATATATACATCATGAAGGAAGCAGTAGGGAAAGGCATCCTCATCATCTACAGTTTATTTTCAATGCCGACGTTCCATGACGAATTCCAAGTCGCATTTTCAAGGCTATAAAATATAATATAATTTGCGAACATCAATAACAAATTAATGCAATGGCAACAGCTCTTTATGTAGTAAAAATATTTAAAACAAAACACCTCATTCCAAGACAAGTCAATAATGAGTAAAAGGAGTTCACTAAAATCTTAAAACAACCTACCTATATGAAAGAAAGAACAAGACTAACATAAATAAGTACAAACAGAGTGAGGAAAACCAGTTGCCCAAACTAGGCTATAAACAATTTCACTGAGGACGATTGAGTATTTAACGACGGCACAGTCTTCCTGATAATTATGGATTCTAGGATGGTTAAGTCGTTGTTGTTCTGCACTCGGCCTAGGATGGAAAATCCTTGCTGTCAATATAAGTTTTACATAATTTTGAATGATTTCGTATATTTGATTGCTCAGGATTAGATAACCTGCTACCTGTTCTATGACTTATGCCCCTGTGGAATCTATGCGGACCTTCAACAGCCTCCTCGTGCATCCCACATATGTATATCCCGTGATCACATCCCGGGCAAGTGTACTTGTAAACAACGCTGGACGAAAACAGAGGACTGAGCCGGTCTTTGACTCTGAACAGAGACCCTATTGTAAAGGGATTTTTCGGGATGATTTTCAGGTTTAAAGCTGGAAAACTCTTTTGAATAATGGCTGTGCATTTTCTCCTAAAAGTATCATCATGCACGAAAGGGAAACTTGCATACATCTTTAGTTTCGGCACAGTCGATTCAGGTGTTGCCGAGTCATTTTCTGTAGTAGCAGTTTATTTAGGGATCTGAAAAAAAGTCGTGATGGAAAACAATTATTATTGAAATATTTCACTAAAAAGGATATCTCATCGTGGAAACTCTTCCAGTTTGACGAGTGGGTGTAAGCCCTATGGAGGAGGGTTAAAATAGAGTTCAGTTTCAAATGAAAGAAACACGAACTATAAAAATTCATTCCCAAACCAGTAAATGTATTTTTTCTATACACACCTGTGTAAAAACCTGAGTCACCTCTGGAAATAATAAGATCAAGGAAGGGAGTTTGTTATTTACCTCCTTCTCCATAGCGAACCTTATGTTTGGATGTTGTCGGATGACGAACTCCAGAAAGGACTCTGCATGACATTCATGACGAAATAGGAGAACGTGTCGTCAACATATCTTCGATAAAATAGAGGGCGGAACCTAATGGGACATTCTTCTATTATGCGCTCCTCCAGGAGCACATGAAGATGTTAGCAAAAACTGGACCAAGTGGTGATCCCATGGCCATCCCTTCAGTTTGTTTATACAAACTGAAGGCAAAGGTCGTGTCCAGCACGGCCAGCTCTAAAAGTTGTTTAAAAATGTCCTACTAAAATTATTAAAAATTGCATCTTCATCAGTAAAAAGTTTGCTTATCTCAGTATTATCTCATTATTATTATTATTATTATTATTATTATTATTATTATTATTATTATTATTATTGGAGAAGCAAATCCACAGTTATGTATATGTACATATATTTAAAGATAAATATACAACTGTGGATTTGCTACTTCATTTTAAGACTCATGCTACTATGAGTATTTTTTTATTACTATTATTTTTTTTTTTTAGAATATGAATCCAATTCATACGGGACAAGCATACAGGGACCATTGACTTGAAATACAAGCCTCCAAAGTATATGGTAGACAGGTTTTCCAGGAATATTGGAAAAGTTTTCCGTGCGTCTTTAATAGTGTTCTTGAAGACTCTAAAACTTATTTCTTTTCCGAAGAAGAATTTTTATTTAAATAAGACAAGCGATTTAAACTACTCTGTATCCTTCAAAAATCTACTATTATAATTTGATGCTGGTACCATAAAAACTATATATTTATAACTTACTCTGCTATGCGAAAAAACTTAATCATTCCTTGCTGGAGGCAGCCATCTCTCTCTCTCTCTCTCTCTCTCTCCCTTAATAAGGTGATCAATGGCAATGGAGAAGCCTTGTTAAAACAAAAGAGGTCACTTTTCTCTTGAAGCTGACTGGATTACTGGACGCTAGTGATGACCATTTCAGGAAACAGAAATTCTTGAGACCACCTTATTTTTAACTATTGGGAAAAATTAACGCACACAGACGCACAAACCAGTGTATACACACACACACACACACATATATATATATATATATATATATATATATAAAATATATGTATATATATACTTATATATACATATATTTATGTATATGTATCTATCTATAATAATAATTTCCAAGTTGATCTTGTCCTCCCCGGGGTGAAATTTTCTAGAAAGCTTTATTGCCACGAAAATAGCATTTTTTTTAAAGAAATAAATGTAAATGTAGCGAAAAATCATCATCATCGTATCCTTTTCCCTCGTCGTCGGGAGGAGATATCTATCTATCTATCTATCTATATGTATATATATACATATATATAGATATATAAATATATGTAGATATATATATATATATATATATATATATATATATATATATATATATAATATATATATATATATATATATATCCATACATGTATATAATATATATACATATATGAATATATATATATATATATATATATATATATATATATATATATATATATATATATATATACATATATACTGTATATATATTATATATATATATATGTATATGTATGTATATATATATATATATATATATATATATATATATATATATATATATACATATATATATATAAATATATATATATATATATATATATATATATATATATATATATATATATATATATATATATATATATATATATATATATATATATATATATATATATATATATATATATATATATATATATATATATATATATATATATATATATATATATATATATATATATATATATATATATATATATATATATATATATATATATATATATATATATATAAATATATATATATATATATATATATATATATATATATAATATATATATAATATATATATATATATATATATATATATATATATATATATATATATATATATATATATATACAGTGGCCATTTCTCCCAAAGACGAGAGAAAAGGATACGATGATGATTTTTCACTAAATTTTTAATTTCTTTCTTTTTTTAAATATTGATGTTTTCGTGGCAATAAAGCTTTCAAGAAAATTTCATACCTTCTGCTGCAAGAAAGAATCATTGTCGCCTGGCGCCGTAAATATCTTCGTGTTTTTCCTGCAGTTGTTTTAGAATTCTTCCGCTCATGCGTATATAGCGCCATCACTCAATAGGTGCACTGACACCAAGGACTACAGTGGCCATCTCAGGGATCCTCCAGGAAGACGTCTTGAAGCCTTCAGAGACAGCATGTGAGCAAAGAAGGCAAAGTTTATGGTTAAAATGAACTGGATGACGAAGCAGATCGACTAAAAGAGATTTTCAAGAGGGAAAAGTACATCACGAGAATGGCAGATAGCTTCAGTCTGTAATTGTTTACTGCTGAAAATATGGACTACTTCGCGGAGCAGTATGAAGTCGAGGTTCCCGCCTTCTGCGATTATTCGGCACCTCTACAGTCGTATTGTCACTCACGGACGCAAGCTCTTCATTCGAAATAAGGAAGGAAATAATCAAGAAGAGGAAGACAGTGGAACGGAGGAACTGAAGAATTTATACGAAATAAAAGGTAGAGAACTTGAGGTGTTTTCTAAGCTGATTGAGAGGGGATTTTGGATGCCCAAAATTACCGCTTGGAGCAGTTCTTCGCTCGAAATAAGAAAGAGAAGGAACAAAAAGAGACGACATCGGCGTGGAGGTATACTGAAGAATGCTGACGAAGAATAAAGTAGATAACCTGAGGTGTTAGAAACTACTTCAAAGATTTTGGATTCACAGAATTACTTTTTCGGAGAAGCAAGGAAGAATCGAAGGATGATCAATATCGTCAGTAAGAGGGAATCTCATAAGTTTATAGAAGACGACTCCTTAAAGCAAAGAAGCTGTTTATGTGCCAGAAAAAGAACTCCAAGTAATGGTTATCGCGATGTTGAAATGATCTAAAACCTTCGAGATTTTCCTTGAAGACATTTTGGAATCCTTCAGTCCTCCGGCTCCTGGAAGGACGAGAGAAATGCCATTCGCGCATGCGCCGAGCTTCAAAGTGTCCAAGAACAATCTCCGAGATGCTTCAAATCGTCTGGAAGCCTTCGGAGACAGAAAGTGTCAGTTTTGAAAAGTAGGGTAAGAGAAAGCAAAGAGTATTGGTGAGGGGAAGGGTCCGACCCAGAGGCTGCTTCCTTCCTCCAAGGAAGCAGCCTATGGGTCTGACCCTTCCCATGGAAAGGGCCCAAGCCCTTTAAGGATTGGCCCCAAAAGCCTACAAGGCTTGCCAGTCTTTGAGGGCAGCCTTGAAGGGAAGGGTCCGACCCAGAGGCTGCTTCCTCGGAGGAAGGCAGGTATCCTGTCAGGCTGGGGAAGCAGGCCTGGAGAGGGCCCAAGAACTTCAAGGATGAGGCCCAAAGTCCTCCTAGGCTGGCCAGTCTCTTGAGGGCAGCCTTGAAGGGAAGGGTCTGACCCAGAGGCTGCTTCCTCGGAGGAAGGCAGGTATCCTGCCAGGCTGGGGAAGCAGGCCTGGAGAGGGCCCAAGAACTTCAAGGATGAGGCCCAAAGTCCTCCAAGGATGGCCAGTCTCTTGAGGGCAGCCTTGAAAGGAAGGGTCCGACCCAGAGGCTGCTTCCTCGGAAGAAGGCAGGTATCCTGCCAGGCTGGGGAAGCAGGCCTGGAGAGGGCCCAAGAACTTCAAGGATGAGGCCCAAAGTCCTCCAAGGATGGCCAGTCTCTTAAGGGCAGCCTTGAAGGGAAGGGTCTGACCCAGAGGCTGCTTCCTCGGAGGAAGGCAGGTATACTGCCAGGCTGGGGAAGCGGGCCTGGAGAGGGCCCAAGAACTTCAAGGATGAGACCCAAAGTCCTCCAAGGATGGCCAGTCTTTTGAGGGCAGCCTTGAAGGGAAGGGTCTGACCCAGAGGCTGCTTCCTCGGAGGAAGGCAGGTATCCTGCCAGGCAGGTATCCTGCCAGGCTGGGGAAGCAGGCCTGGAGAGGGCCCAAGAACTTCAAGGATGAGGACCAAAGTCCTCCAAGGATGGCCAGTCTCTTAAGGGCAGCCTTGAAGGGAAGGGTCTGACCCAGAGGCTGCTTCCTGGAGGAAGGCAGGTATCCTGCCAGGCTGGGGAAGCGGGCCTGAGAGGGCCCAAGAACTTCAAGGATGAGACCCAAAGTCCTCCAAGGATGGCCAGTCTCTTGAGGGCAGCCTTGAAGGGAAGGGTCCGACCCAGAGGCTGCTTCCTCGGAGGAAGGCAGGTATCCTGCCAGGCTGGGGAAGCAGGCCTGGAGAGGGTCCAAGAACTTCAAGGATGAGGCCCAAATTCCTCCTAGGCTGGCCAGTCTCTTAAGGATAGCCTTGAAGGGAAGGGTCTGACCCAGAGGTTGCTTCCTCGGAGGAAGGCAGGTATCCCGCCAGGCTGGGGAAGCGGGCCTGGAGAGGGACCAAGAACTTCAAGGATGAGACCCAAAGTCCTCCAAGGCTGGCCAGTCTCTTGAGGGCAGCCTTGAAGGGATGGGTGGGCAGCCTTGAAGGGATGGGTCCGACCCAGAGGCTGCTTCCTCGGAGGAAGGCAGGTATCCTGCCAGGCTGGGGAAGCAGGCCTGGAGAGGGCCCAAGAACTTCAAGGATGAGGCCCAAAGTCCTCCAAGGATGGCCAGTCTCTTAAGGGCAGCCTTGAAGGGAAGGGTCTGACCCAGAGGCTGCTTCCTCGGAGGAAGGCAGGTATCCTGCCAGGCTGGGGAAGCAGGCCTGGAGAGGGCCCAAGAACTTCAAGGATGAGACCCAAAGTCCTCCAAGGCTGGCCAGTCTCTTGAGGGCAGCCTTGAAGGGAAGGGTCCGACCCAGAGGCTGCTTCCTCGGAGGAAGGCAGGTATCCTGCCAGGCTGGGGAAGCAGGCCTGGAGAGGGCCCAAGAACTTCAAGGATGAGGCCCAAAGGCCTCCAAGACTGGCCAGTCTCTTAACCCTATCTGGTGCAAGTTGGGTCTGGGCAGACCCACCCTACGGGATTTTTTTCATTTTTAGATAATTTTATTTAATAATCGTTTTTAGTTGATTCTATGATTACCAAAATATGGGAAATTATTAATTATTTTAATTTTCATTAGCCCTTTGATTACGGCCGAGATGAGACCTCACACTTACCACAATCCGGAGGGTTTTCAGACGGTAGTCACCCGTAGCATGCTACCAGACGCACGAAATCGTAAACAATCATTGTAATAGCGTTTGTATTTGTTGTTTTGCTGCAAATTAACCTGTTTTATTTATATGATAATATTGTGATAGTAGCGATCCGTGATATAGATATTATGCAATTAATGTAACAACACAAATAAATAAGCTGCCAGTAATAAAGGAATATTCCAAAATCGGCAATTATTCCAACGGTCACGCCAACCAAATTCGACAAAGTGGAAGGTACAGCGAGCTGAAAACAAAGCAGGTCATTTCTGTCAAAGCACACGTGCATCTCAATATCACCTACATACATACATACAGTATATGTACGAACACACACACATTTGCATCTATATATATATATATATATATATATATATATATATATATATATATATATATATATATATATATATATATATATATATATATATATATATATATATATATATATATATATATATATATATATAATATATATACATATATATATGAATCCATGACAACGGCAACAATGATTACACGACACAACAATACATTTTGGACACTAGCGAATATGGACATTTGGAAGGTGACAATCGTATTTCCATGGCTGAGACGTGGGTGGTACGTGAGATACCGGAATCCTTTTGATGGAAATGACCGGTCGTTGTTTTCTGCTCTTGCTTACCTTCCACCTGTGTTGAGTTTGGTGGCCCTGAACGCTGGAATACTACCTTGGGAATAGGGCCTGATTATCCCTTGTCCTTCGGACAGATTCCAATTCAATGTTTGATTGACGATGGCGGTCAAAAGTCAGGAGGAAAGTGGAAACAACCTCCTTGAATGGAAATCGTATTAGCCGCAAGTAAAAAGGAGGTTCCAGAATCCGCATTTGTCAATGAAACAAGGAATTGAGACTGCCAGGGCTTGGGATAATCCCTGGGGCCCATTTTCAAGCTAATATTCCAACGGTCACGCCCACCAAATTCGACAAAGGTGGAGGGTACAGCGGCTGAAAACAAAGCAGTTCATTTCTGTCAACAGGACACGTGCATCTGAAATGCCACCTACGCGCGTCGTCTGTCACACTTGCATGTGACATGTAAACACAATTGCCACCTCGCCACATTCACTAGGGATCAATATTATAAATCACATTGCTGATCAAAATGTGTAATTGTGTGGTGTGTGTATGTGTATGTATATATATACTATATATGTATATGTATGTATGTATGTATGTATATATATATATATATATATATATATATATATATACATATATATATATAATTGACTATATATACATGTGTGAGTACTTATATATATATATATATATATATATATATATATATATATATATATATATATATATATATATATATATATATATATATATATGAAGGCAATGCCCCGAAGGAAAGAGAAACGAGTCTGCTAAGTAAAGGACAATACGTCGAAAAGCCTTGCAATACTCTGTTGCTTCTCTTTCCTTCGTGGAATTGTCTTTATTTATATATTCATCACGTTCCATATTCTCGTGATTCAGTTATATATATATATATATATATATATATATATATATATATATATATATATATATATATATATATATATATATATATATGTGTGTGTGTGTAATATATATACAATTAATTACATATATATGAGTGTATATATATATGTATATATGTTTGTGTGTGTGTGTATGTAAAATACAAACACATACTCACACCTATCCCTATAAAAATAAAAATTGGATAAATTCCTGTTACAAAAATGATTAGCCACATATGAACTGTATATATATATATATATATATATATATATATATATATATATATATATATATATATATATATATATATATATATATATATATATATATAATATATATATATATATATATAATATATATATATATATATATATATATATATATATATATATATATATTATATATATATATATATATATATATATATATATATATATATATATATATATATATATATATATATATATATATATATATATATATATATATATATATATATATATATATATATATATATATTTAATCACTAACATTTTGGAATTTGTTCAATTGTTTTTGAACCAATATTCGGGAAGTTGTAGGGTTTTGTAGATCATTTTATTCTGTTATAATTTTCTACAGATATTTTTCTTTTTCCTTCAATTATTCTAGTGGTACCTGTTTACTTACATCTTATTTTTGAGAAACATCTAATGAAAATGTCAGCAAATGCCGCATGAAAGTTGGGTATTGTTCTTAAGTCCTCATATACTTATATGAGTGATTAAATCAGTGCAACATTTTTAGGTAATTTGTCCTTCCTTTACTAGGATACTGTTCTCCGGGAGATGTCTGCTTCTGCCAGAGATTTATATCTTTTAGAGTGGTTCGAGGTGGAAGGTTTCTTTGGCAGCTATGCCTTGGACTATAGACGGATGGTCTCTTGTTTGTCACTTTTTCATAAGTTGTATTTTGACATATCTTTCACATTCTCAGTTGATCCCTGATCCCCTGTTGCTGTCGAGAGCAACCAGGTTCGCTGAACAGCAGCATCAATGTGCAGTAAATGTACCTCGCCTTCGAACTTTTCAGTTCCAGGGGACCTTTATTCCTCACGCCTTACGACTGTGGAACAGCCTCTTTACTGAGGATGTGTTGCAAACGGAACTTCAAAAGTTCAAGTGAATGTAATGCATTACTACCCTTATGCAATACATCTTGTATTTAATACTTTGTTTACATTTTTATTTATTTATTGTTAGTACATCTGTTTTCTAATAACTGATCTCCTCTTTCTGTATTTCCTACTACCTTCTGTTATTTCACTGAATGAACACCATTTTCTTAGGATGCTTGAATTTCATGTTAGTTACCCTGTGGGCTTGTTTCATATGGATAGGGTTCATCTTCTGAATAATAATAATAATAATAATAATAATAATAATAATAATAATAATAATAATAATAATAATAACAACAACATTGTCTATATTCATTAATCTCATGGTAACGGTTATTATATTGTTATTATTATTCTCATATATCATAAATCATCAATACCATGATTATCAGATTTACATTACATCCGACTCATTTTATATTTTATGATATCCAGTCTTCAAAGGACAGAAAAGGAACATTAAACGCAAAATAGTATTTCTCTCTTACTCTCTCTCTCTCTCTCTCTCTCTCTCTCTCTCTCTCTCTCTCTCTCTCTCTCTCTCTCTCTCTCTCTCACTAAAGACTAAAGCCATAATTTGATGAAGAAAATTATAATACGGATGAATTTCAACATTTATTTTTACAAAAATCTTTTGCTGTAGATAAAAAAACAAAATCAGAAAATGTATAAACACATAAGACTCAATATGATTGGAAGAAGCTTTTATGACATAAGTTGAATGAAATCAAACAATGTGAATAACAAATGGTTATGAATCTGAATATTTAATAAGCTGAACATAATAATCTTGACAAAACTTTTACGACAGAATTCTAGTAATTCAGAAGTGTGTGGTATTCTCTGAAAACAAGGAGCGACACATAGTCCTACATTGCAGTCTTTACACATGAAATATGTCTGCTGGCCTTTCTTGGGCCTACGGGATGTATGCGAGCACACACGACATCTTAGTCTAGGTCGCAGTTGTTTTTCTGTTGAGGAACTGGATCAGGAAAGTGTCTTTCTGTTAGCCGCCTTGGCTGCGTTATTACGGTGCGGGTAATTATCTTGTTAGGTGCTGGAGGGTACCTTTCAATCAACTGCAGAACGACTGACTTAGAAAACTGTAAATATGACCCTTTCTTGCCAGTAACAAATCCATGCAAGTGATGACAGTTTACTAGTATCATATCAAGCAGACGGAAAAATAGTTTTATGTACCATCTCGTGGTTTTACGGATACACTTCACAGAACTAATAAGCATGTCGTTCTTGTCCACAATCCGCATTTTCTTATTATAGTCAACAACGCATGCAGGTTTTTGCACAAATTCCCCTGGTCGACACCTTTTTCACAGTCTACCATTATATTTTCATGTACTGAAGATAACATATACACTGTCCTGTTATCCTGCCATTTTAAACCTAATATTCCATTGCAGTTTTGAGACGAAATCTCAGATTTGTTCACATCAGGAAATTTAGGCATAAATTTCCTATTTTTCCGGACTGTTCCACATGCTCCTGTTTCGTTGTCGCCCAAATACTTGAGCAGTTTTGGGCTGCAATACCAATTATCGAAATACAGGATGTGATGTTTTCCGAGATGCGAGGCCATAAATGTTTTTACCACAGAACCAGATACCCCTAGATCCTCATCTACCAATATCTCTGTATCTTTTCCAGTATAGATTATAAAATCGACAATATAATCCGTTTTGGCATCACAAAGTTCAAATATTTTCACTCCAAATCGACTTCTTTTATCTGGAATGTACTGCTTGAAACTTAGCCTTCCCTTCCATAACATTAAACTTTCATCTATACATAAATCCTGGAAAGGTTGAAATTTTTCCGGAATTTTCTACGCACACTGTCGAGCACGGGTTTAATTTTTTTTTAGTTTATTATCTGGGCTTGTTTCTGTGAATTATCAACGAAATGTAGAACCCGTAGAATTTGAAGAAATCTGTCCTTGCCATCAGCCTTCTCACTCCTTTTGTCTCGAATGTCTCAAGCGTAGTCCAGTAATCTACGATGCGATGTTTACTTATAAGCGACATGATCATAATCACACAAAGGAACCGTATCATTTCCTCCACAGTAACCTGAGCAAATTTTCGCAAATACTTTGGCACTGCATCTCCTAGCGTATCAACAAGGAATCTCTGATAACGGTTTGTCTCTTCAGCAATCAGCCCCATAAATTCGTTGTCGAAAAATAAAAAAATAGTCTACTTCCTTTGAATTTTCATTCACATTACATTTCGACGTAATGCCACTGCCACTGCTGTCAAATATGAAATCTCTGGGCTGGAAATTGCTGGCAGCCCACTCCCACTCATCACCTGGGTCACTTCGCTGTCTCCGCCTTCTTTTGACACCTTGGCTTTCATTTGTAGGTGGCAGATTTTCGTCATTTTCACTGTCGGTTGATATTTCATCACTGTCTCTTGTACCAGGACCATAATTATCCATTTCATTTCTTCTAAATCCGATTCATTTTCATATCCAGAAAATGAGTCGAGAAGGTCTATAAAATAGTTATCCTCGTCGAGAGCTCTTCTCTCGATCTGCCGGCGGTCAACTCGAGGATGTCGTACCCTTGACCCGTCCTCCTGTGACATCTTGATGAAGACTAATGAATTTTAGGGAAACACGTGAATTTATATGAATTCACTGTATGGCAACTGACAGACTGTTACCATATCAAGAAAAAGAGGCCAGTATTTCAATCATCAGTCCTTCACATAAAAGGAAATTACCGGTGCTCGTATACGACACAACAGTGTTCCGGGCCAGTTTATTAAATGCGTCGTATACGTTACAACCGAAATCAAAGGGTTAATGTCTCGACGAGGGAAAGGTCTGCTGGAATAAGTCAGACGAATATCTTTTCGTTTGTTTAAGTACAAATGTGACAGAGAAAATTCTTCCACCAAGGAAGGTGTTTGGTAGGTGAAAGGCAGATTCTATAAGTATTAACTGGAAGAAGACACTGAGTTTAGACGAGGAAGGCTATGTTTGGATCAACGGTTTATTATGAAACATTTAAATGAGAGTATGATGTTCAGGGAAAAGTTGTGTGACACACTTGGACCTAGAAAACCTTATTATAGTACTGATAATAAATGCAATGTAGGATTCGGTGAGGAAATTTGCTTTAGAAGGTAAAAAGTTAAGTATACCTTAGTTTTACCAGACCACTGAGCTGATTAACAGCTCTCCTAGGACTGGCCCGAAGGATTAGACTTATTTTACGTGGCTAAGAACCACTTGGTTACTTAGCAACGGGACCTACAGCTTATTGTGGAATCCGAACCACAGTATAGCGAGAAATGAATTTCTATCACCAGAAATAACCGCCTTGGTTTCGGATATACTGTAGAGTCCCAAATTCTAAATTTGCATCAGTCTTCAATATTCCATCTCCCAAATAGCACGGATAATCTTCTTTATAATATCTTGACAGGAACCGCCACAAATCAGTTCAAAAAGATATGATTAAATAAATAAATAAATTTTTCCAAAAAAATCTTTACCTACATAGTCAAAATTGAAGATCCTATCATTTCTTGTATATTTATTTCTCCTTTGTCTAAAATTTAATATATATGTTTCTCTATACGACCCCGCTGTTCAGATTTCTCTATTCACTGTGAGTTAAAGCAGGCTTACAACATTTTTTCATCAAAATTAAATACTAATCTCAACTGAAAAGAAGTTCCAATAATTCCGTAAGAAAATAATCATATTAGGATCTGTATACAAAGACTATTAACCAAACGGGAGCCTGAGTTCACATAGTGAACCGATACAAGACCCAAGATCAGGCCATGCTAAAAGACTAGTGGACGGCCTACGTTTCTGTATAATTCCACTTAAGAATTTAAATCCTTACGTACTAGCCATGCAGTCAAAAATAATCAACGCTAGTATTAATTAGAATACAAAACCACCCCTTAGGATCTTAGGGCATTAGGTGTAAATCTGATGCAATTCGATGAAAATAAGTATGGGGTCACTCTCCCTGAGAGATCATACGCTGTAGACCTTAAAAGTTTGTGAATCAGGTAAGAAACCTCACCATGTTGATAACCTCTCACATCTTATCACACGTTAGTTTTCGTGATGTCTGTATCAGTGCATTTGCTTTTAATAAGAAGGCAACTAAAGGTGTTTGCAGAAAACACAGACATTTCCGAAAACATCTTGTAACTCGAGCTACATTGTACCTGTAGTTAATTACTATGTGGAAAAGCCTGATTAAATAAATCGCTCTTACGAGTTGCCACCAAATATGTAGAGGGATGGGCGAATGGTTTCTTATCAAAGCTTGTCTGAGACGGGGTTGTGTTATGTGGCATTAATTCCTTGTTTTCATCTGAAACCAACCTTCTTATGGAAAATGACTGTACATACATACATACAAACATATGTGTGCGTGTGCGTGTGCGCGCGTGTGTGTGTGTGTGGGGAGGGGAGGCTAACATAGATCGAAGTTCAAATTTTATTTAAAAATTTTCGAAAAATGCTATGTAAAGTGCAAACAATAAAATTGGAGAAGATAATTGAATGAATATATATATATATATATATATATATATATATATATATATATATATATATATATATATATATATAATATACATATACAGTATGTGTGTATGTATATATATATATATATATATATATATATATATATATATATATATATATATATATATATATATATATATAAAAACTCTTAGTACCATCCACTGCCTAAGATTAATCAATCAGCGGTCTTTTAATAAGAAATAATTTGAAGGTCAATGAAATTGTTTTTAGAATTAATGCTTACCAGCACCGCTGAAATATTCTTACGTTACGCGCAGAATAACGAGCAGTCTGACACCTTTACATTTTACGAAGAAAAGCTTTGGAAAATCTTACGAACCCGGAAATTTAAGTATAAAAGTTGGAAGGAAGTAATTGATTTTGGAGTTTTCCACTTAACACCACTATTGTTCTATATTACTATGTTAATAATAATCCATACTATTATGTTTCAAGCAGTTTAATAATCCATTGACGAAATTTACACGTTTATTTTCCACAACGTTTTGATTACAACGTTTTGAACTAAGTAACGGACGGAATATAAAAATATCTTCGTAAAAATATATATATATATATATATATATATATATATATATATATATATATATATATATATATATATATATATATATATATATATATATATATATATATATATATATATATATATATATATATATGCATCTCTTGTGAGCAGTCTCTCGTTGTCCGTTCTCGTTAAATGTTTCTGTACGGTGGTTTCGTTATAACGCGACAACAGTTCTTCACTTTCCCGTATCTTTTATTTCCATCAAGGAGCAAGTTCTTTAGCAAAAGTAATAAATAAAAGTGATACTCCTTTACATTATTCTTTTACCAACAGCTGTTTCACCCATTGAGTTATGACTATCATCAGGGAAATTTGAAAAGAAACTCTTTATTTACAAAATAAGTACTCTCATACAATAACAATTTAAAGGCATGGGGTGCGAGACAGAAGCAGGAGATTTTCCACTGAGCTTCACCACACCGACTCCTTCGGCCCCACTGAGTCTGAAAGCAAAGAGAGAAATTTCCTCCTGCTGCACGGGCAAATATTGGCTGAAGACACCTGAACAGTTAACACAGACTTCTGTAGTGTGATGTTCTTTGTTTCAGAAACACCTGCCACCAGTAGTTATTGTTTTGGTGTATAATTTCAACATGTGTAATGAAATCATCCAACGGAGACTACTTTCATACATCAAAAAAAAAATGCTGATGTACGGTCCTGTCATTGCTATGTGCTTGTAGTCATCTCATGAGGGTTGTCACTGTACTGCCAACATAGCTATATCATGTGGCTTACATGTCTCTGCCCAAATAGTCATATCACGTGACTTGCATGTCTTTTCTAAATATTTAAACTTGTAAACTACACTGCTCCTTTGATATCCTGGTAGAGGTGCTATTCTTCATTGCAGGGGGCCACTGAATGCACTGAACACTCTCAGCAGTAGTTCCTCACTCGATGCCTTCAGTGTTGATACATAAGTGATGATTAACGAGAGTGAATTGCATCTGTCAGTAGGCTGCCCTGTAGTAGATTGGTATAAATACTTATAGTTTTGTTGTTTTTTCTAGTGTTTTGGTTTGTTTCTGGAATTCATAATTTTCTTCTATATCAAGGTGATTTCCATGATGATACAGGTAAGTTAATTGAAACGACAACGATAACTGTAAAAGCGCTGTAAAATTATAACAGATGTTACACATGTGTTAGCAATGTGAATTGCCTACAAGAAACGCTACCCCGAAGAGGTTATTCTGAGTAGTAAGGCATGGAATTCTTGGTCAGTAGTGGAAAAGCCTCATCGATGTAGAGAAAACAAGAGAGCAGCAAGTCTCCAAAAGCTGAATAATGAATCGGTGCCTTTAGGATGAATTCTCTGCTACAACATCCCAAGAAATCAGGCGGAGAACTTTACATTTCAGGAAGAATGCTAAACAAAGACAAACAGGTATGACGTGGGAACATTAAAAATCTTATGATTCTCCATGGTGGCCCTGTCAGGAACGAAGAACACTAGAGCAGCTACATAAACCTGGCGAGAACTGACCTGACGGAGTTATCACACGAGGAAGATTCATTTTGATGATACCCGAGGTTTCAGCCTTGTTACTCCATCTCCAAGAAATGATCTTCAAGCAGACTGATATACAATCTAGAATTTGAACCTATCTGCACTGACTGGATGCTCCTCCTCAGATGCGGTTTCTAGAGGTGCAAATCTACTCCGGCATGAAATTCCACCAGACTCATTTTCAAGCACTGCCGTATCAAACTTAAATTCTCTGTCAACATTCTTCTTGGGTGCTTTTAATTTCAGTTTTAGGGTGACAATGACAAGTTGGTGATGTCGTATATTGCCTTAGGAGGATGAAGTCACATTATTGTAATAACTCTCTCTCTCTCTCTCTCTCTCTCTCTCTCTCTCTCTCTCTCTCTCTCTCTCTCTCTCTTATGTATTGCCTAACATTCACTGGTGTTCTTTTTCCTCTCTTGATTAACAACAATGAGATATATTTGGTTTTTATGTCTACGATATGGATCCAAGGATATTTGGGGATATCTTCTTCTTGGAAAACAGGACCACCAATAATCAAACTATCTCCAGTCCAAAAAAATTATAAACTATATCTCATTTACGTTTTCAGCTCTCCCTGGCCATCCTCACTCGTACCATCATCCACACCTTCAATGCTGCTAGCAGCGTTTGCATTCTTATAACTAATAACAATTCTCGTATATCTTTCTGGTATTTAATCTGTAATATTGTTCAGTTCTATGTGAATTTCATCTTTTATTTCTTCGGAGAGCTATTACAGGTACGCGAATCAAAATCCGTTCCTTTAATCTGATTCTTGAAAAATTGTTCAAATCTCACAGTTTTAGTTTCCATTCAATATGCCTCATTTTTTCAGCAGAAGCCATTGCTCTCTTCACCGAAAATTTACACATATTTTACTCGCTCTGCATACATTATTCTCACTCTCTAAACCTTCAATCGTCTGCCCAGAGTCTTAATTTTCTTTATTTCCTATACATTGTTATCATAACAATGTCAACATTTCCACTTGATTAACAAGAGTATATTTATATGAATCAAGTATATTTTCATATTTATCTTCTGGTCTTCGTTTTAAGATAGAGATTTCCTTTCACGTATTAAATTTAGTTCAATTTCATCTCGAGAATACCTTTACATAGGGCGTGTGAATGGTTTCCATAAAATACGTTTTAATGAGTTTCATTTTAATGTAAAGAATTTCTTGAAATATATAAACTTCCTTCCTTTTCATATTGATAATAATTGCATTAAAGTATTTCATTTCCTTTTCATATTGATAATGCATTAAAGTTATTTCAGGACCTTCAGTATATTTCTTTCGGTGATAAGAATTCAATCACAACTTTGTAATTTCTGAATGAGGTAACCTTTAGCAAACTTTTACAACTGCTAATGATAGAGGTACCATTTACGATAATATTTCCCCCCGATTTCGTTTAAATAAACTAAGAATAAGAAATAGAATTTTATACATTTTAATCTTTAGGTATTACCCTCTCATATCACAACTGGCTAACTTTGTATGCCTTTTTCACCAGCAATATACTGGACGTCGTTCTTACCATTCACATGGTAAAAAAAAAAATAAGATGTGACTTTGATAGTCACGGCTAGCAGAGCTACTGTAAAATTAAATACAAACACGCTCCACTTGAGTTATTGAGCACAGCCTCATTTAATTCTTGTTACGGTCGTCTTCTTCCTAGAATAAGTCCTTTAGGTTCTTTTCCGGGAGTTTCTCTACTAATTACCCGGCATAAAGGCCGTTTATTGTTGACTCTCTTAATATTTGAAGGAAGGAAAGAGTGGGTTCAATGAAATGATAAGCTTTCAAGATGAAAAACTTGGTAAATAATAGCTTTATTCAATTATAAAAGAACACATAGAATGTCCGCTTTGAATACTTCATTTTTTGTTGGGAAAAACTTCTGCACGAACAGACAAACAAAGCACATTATTATTTCTTCTTTATCTCCATCGATGTAAATTCCTTACGGAATAAATGGTTATTCGCTTCAGGCGGGTTCTGAAGTTTCATCAGTTTTGGGAATAAACTTTTATTATCACTTTTTTCATTGATTTAAATGCAAAGGAAGGTAAGAAATGTGGCGTAGTTGGTAAATTCGGACATCCTGTAGTAAAAAAGACTGGGGAGAGTTGCTCGAAATGCAGTTTTCGGAGAAGAATATTCATAACTGTTCTTGAGTGAGAGTAAATTATGAAATAAAGAGTTTGCTGGATTATGTGTTAGTACAAAATAGCAGAGGAACATGCTGGTGCATTTAATGGTGAGAAGAGAGACTGGAGCTTCATCTGTTAATTATAAGATTGAAGAGAGAGTTAAAATTAACCGAAGTTTCAGTTTGGGGAGGAAGAATGAGAACGCGACAATAAACTCAATTAAGACAAGTGAGTTTGATAAGAAAACTGCAGTAGAATATGTATGGATAAAACACTGATATGTGGTCGTAATATGATCATATGGATCATGATATATATATATATATATATATATATATATATATATATATATATATATATATATATATATATATATATATATATATATATATATATATAATATATATATATATATATATATATATATATATATATATATATATATATATATATATATATATATATATATATATATTATTATTATTATTATTATTTGAAATTCAAGCTTTCAAAGAATGCTGGTTTCAACCTCCCACCGCAGACCCCACACTGCAGCAATAACTGATCATGATACACAGCCCGTGATTTTTCATCGGCCTGGGGGTACGAACCCACGGCTTCTGAGTGGCATCCCACGACACTAACCATTATACCATCGGACCAGCTATATATATATATATATATATATATATATATATATATATATATATATATATATATATATATATATATATATATATATATATATATATATATATATATATATATATATATATAGTATATGTATATATAATCGACTGGAGTGGTATATATATATATATATATATATATATATATATATATGTATCAGTCAGGGTAGGCCGTCGACTGGAGTCGCTGGATAAGTATCTGTGTCGAGGATCGAGACCCGGCAGTAGCCTACCAATCAATTTATCACTTATAAATTCACGTTCGGTGATAATTCCCCATCGGGAATATTCCTGAGGTAGTGTGAATTTGATATTAAGCGACATTTGTAGCTTCATGATTGTATAGCAATCACAGTGTGATAAAAATTTCATATATATATATATATATATATATATATATATATATATATATATATATATATATATATATATATATATATATATATATATATATATATGTATGTATATATATATATATATAATATACATATACACATATATATATATATACAACCACACACATTTCTGCAAATATACACTATTAAATGTAATTATCCAATGACATTTTATTATTTTATATCAGATGTGTTAAAAAAATCTGATAACCCCCAAGCTCAACATGGATATAACACAGGTGATTTTATAGGTCATATTCGACACAAAAGAGTGGTTTCTCTCCCAGAATCATTTTCTCTCACATTCCCATCAACTATGTTTTGGGGGTTAAGAGATCTAATGGGTCTACAAGCTGTACAAAACTGTGATAATATTTGTGATAGAATTTTTTTTTTTTTTTTTTTGGCTGGCAGCTGAGGGTTTTACTCCTTTGAAATTCGAGGATATCCTGAGTCGTGAAGTTTTAAGAATATTGGAGGAATGATCAAACTATTTACTAATATTTTTGTGCATTATGTAAAGATTTGTATGTGGCTTCCTATATACATATTATTTGTCACTTTTATGATTTATGCAATGATTGTGGTATTTTCTACCTACTGTCTGGTGGGCTTTGAATTTTATTATGCTGAAATATGCCACTAGGTTCTAAGTGACTGGTTAATGTTAGTGATAATGCAGTGTGCGTTGGGCATAAATGCTTTTCTGCCTTAAACATCACCCTTATACAATGAAGATATTCTAGCACTTTTATCACTCAAAAGAATTACACAGTTACGTTTCAATCCAAGAAATTTATGTCTTGATACAGGCAGCTGAAACAGAAGCAAAGGAACAATGACTTTCGTTTGTAAATATGTTAAAAAAAACTTTTTTTTTTTTTCCTTGAACTCATATTTACAATAATTCATTACTCATCTGCTTTATTTCGGACACCGACGAAGATAAAAATGAAGAATTTTGGAAGAGTTCTCTTTGGACTCTGACATGACCTAGGGAAATCAGCTCATTAATATCCTAGTTTACTGAATGAACAGAAACGGAAAACCAAGCAACAGGTTTCGGGTAATCCAAAATTATTCTAGCACGACCTATATTGTTATAAAGATATATGAATCTTGGTGTGGCAAGGAAAGGGCAAGGAGAGGATATCTACAAGATCAGTTTCATGTATACATGAGACGATGATAAAGAGGAGATAAAAATAGTTCGAATTTGTACTTCCAGAAAACACTTCACGCATCTAAAAATTATTTTATAGCTAACAAAATAAAATCAAATTAACATTTAGGGACGAGGACAAATATCAATTTAAACCCCACCCCCCCACCCCCAAAAAAAAAAAAAAAAACTCACTCACTGAGCTATTTAAGACAGAAATTTCATCGTTCTCAGGTCGTCTTCTCACTGTTTTTTCCTTGGAATTCCTTCCCATGATGTTTTTCCTTACAAGCAAAAAAGACTACGGTTCAATGGTCGGTCATTGCAATTTGTGTTAATATATCAAAAGTAGGAGTTACTAAATGATATATAACTGAATTACGAAAACCTTAATATATCGATGAACCAGGTATGTATTTCCATTATACATGCATCTACACACGAACACACAAACACACACGTACATACATACATACATACATACATACATACATACATACATACACACACACACACACACACATATATATATATATATATATATATATATATATATATATATATATATATATATATATATATTATATTGTGTGTGTCTGTGTGTAAAGATACTCACAAATATTAAGCCAGATGTATCATTTAACATAGAATTCACTTTACCCTGGGAATCGCTTATACCCAAGGGGGATTATAATTGATTATTGCATTTACCCCGGCCATGATTCAAGACAGATGCACTTATTACTGATAACTCCCTTAGGGCGTAAGCAATTCCCTAGTTATATTAAATTTTATAATATATATATATATGCGTGTCTATGTAGTTTTATATATATATATATATATATATATATATATATATATATATATATATATATATATATATATATATATATATATATATAGCCTAAATATAATAAATTAACATGAAACAGAAAATCTTAGGCTTCCATTCAGATTATGACAATAAAAATAACACCAAGGTACAAATATGCCACTGACGTAAAATCATTAGTTGTACGAATAGAGTTTCAACGTTTCAATCAATTTCTTTTCTATTCTGTTTACGTGTAAGCTCACGATCCATTCCTTATAGCGGCCTCCTGTTAAAGGACCAGCTTTTATTTTTTTTTTATGTTTCTTATAATCATAAGCAATAATAAAATATCATCCTCTGCTCTAATAAGGAGTAGGATTCAATTCTTTTCCCTACAACTAATGTGCGTCAACTCTTTTGCACGAAATTCACAGTTACAAACGTCTTCGTCCACGCCTCACACCAAAAGAAAACGAACCACGCTTCAGATGAAAACGGAAATGACCGATAATAAAAGTCTTTCGGAAAATGACCTGTCTTCTAATTACAAGAACAGAAAACAAAGCTCAACCTCTCAGAAAATCAGCAGTCCTGTACGCGCAGGTGAAATTATCCTTTCTCTAATTTCAAGTAAAATAAAAGAAATTTTAACCCAATGTAATTAGCAAAAAGAGCAAACATTCGTCCCAAAGTAAAGTTAATTGAGAACCAGAAACCAGGAAAATTAACTAGTCAGCAGTCATATGGAAGTACTACCGACGCCTAGTTCTACCTACAAGGAATATAATTTTACTGCAACACGACAGGGACCATACATGAGCTTTAAGCCAAACAGAAAGTGACCTACCAGCCACCGAGAAAATACATAAACCTTTTGAAAATGAAATAGCAAACAACTTATACGGGTTGTGGTGGAATTATTAGGTATAACAATGATACTGACACTTTATATTAAAATGAAATTCCACATTCTAATGACGAAACATTTGCTCAGTCAGTGTTTAACTGATTCACCCATCTCGACAACAGTATTTCCAAAGAATGTGTGACACCGGATAAGTAAAAACGCACAGTTTCGAACTTCACCAATCTTCTTCATCGACCTCATTCCTCAAACGACAACATAACACGCAAAAAGATGGTGAAAACGCAACAACAGAATAATATTCACGGAGGAGCTTGCAGATAACTGTACCGAACGGATGTTCTGGGAATTATTGCAGTATACTTGCAAATGATGATAATGCAAGAACTTCCCTGCCTGGTATAGCAATTACTAATTGCCTAGAAGTCACAAGAATGAAAGGTTCCCGAGAACATTCCCCAGTAAAGGGAGGGTGCGACAATGAACAGTGATTTGTAACATGCAGGTGATAACTGAATGCTGCCAAAACATCCTTGGAAATCAGGAGCAACGTTCACGTGAGAAAGCAGTTGGAAACAAACTTCCTTAACTATAATGTAGTTCACATCTGAATAAGCTACAAGAAACAAGTAAAAAATGAGCCGAAGTTTCTTCGGAGCAATCGAGCTTCCTGTACAGCGTATAATGCTGTCTGAGGCGCGGCCCATGAAACTTTCAGCCACGGCCCGGCAGCGGCCTGTTCTATAGCACTGACAGACGCACAATCATGTTAACTTTAACTTTAAATAAAATAAAAATTACTGAGTCTAGAGCGCTGCAATTTGGTATGTTTGATGATTGGAGGGTGGATGATTTACTTATCAATTTGCAGCCCTCTAGCATCAGAAGTTTTTAAGATCTGAGGGCGGACAGAAAAAGTGCGGACGGACAGACAAAGCCATCTCTATATTTTTTTTTTACAAAAACCAAAAAACAGGGGGGGGGTGAATTCTTAGGAAAACCTATCATTTTTAGTATTACCATTAGTATTAAGAAGCCAATGAAATATTAGTAACAGCAACATTACAGTTGTTAATATGCTTCTTGTAACAAATGACTTCGCTTTCATTCTGTTAATAAAAGGGACATTATTATGATCAGTAAAAACTAGCAAAGGATACAGTTTCATACTAATGTATATAATGAGATGAAATGCAGACAGCTATAAAACTGACAACAAGACGTATTAGATGGTCATGACATTTACAAGAGTTCTGATATGGAACAACTTCTATCCTTACTTCCACTGCCAATTTCAACAGTGTCTAAGATTTAGAAAAATCAGTTCCTAACTAAAATATTTTCAGTTCTTTCAAACACACTGGGACTCTCAGCGCTTCATCAAACAGACTGGTCACTGGATAACTGGCAATGAAAACATTACAGCAGAAAACCTCGCAGAACCCAGTCATCTCGCAAACAACGTCATAGTTAACAATTTATTTGTATATGAAAAATGTGCAATATAACCTACAACATATGTTAAAAGGGTTGCCATGCCTGGACTAACAGTATGGCGCAAATAACCTACGGTTGCTTTATGACACTCTTACACTGATTTACACTTAAACACATTTTAAGCTACGCTTCAAAGACTCTTTCATCGTCTTTCCAAGTGTGATTTGCCTAGTAACATCGTAAATGCAAGCTTAAAACCTTTACATCACGTTCAACCAAATGTGGCATAATGTGAAATGCTGTGACGCATCTTCCATAATAGCAGTATAATCTTGTACTATCAATACCCCGATGCATTTTGAATTTTGTA
>NC_089799.1:27562113-27619613 GCF_040412425.1 Macrobrachium rosenbergii | reverse complement strand
TAAAATAAGATAAAGCCAAATAACCAGTATTTTAGACTGAAATTGCAAGACACTATTTCAACTTGGAAAAACGGCGCGGCGTAATGATAAAATCCTGGCTTCCTAATAAACTACCGGCTATTACATAAAGCTTCCGCTGCAATTAACACAACAGCAGAGGGAAGGAAGTAAAAAAGGATAAATTAACTCACAAAGATTTAATGCGCCAAAAATGCATTCATAATTGCTGTGTATTTGCATCATACAAATAAAATCCATAAAAACGCCTCGTTAATTAGGGTGTGCTAACCTCTCAGGGGTAAAATGAAAATAAACTAATGAACAAAAAGTACAAGATTTATGGGCTGTGATATTAAAATGCAACACGAAAAATAAATGATTCGGTGCGGTAGCATTATTGGTGTTTTTTTTTTTTCTTTTTTTAAAGAGGAAGGATTTTTCGAATCCAGAAGCTGATGGACCGAGCACCCTACGGCCTTTATTAAAACCAGGCCAGGGATTAATAAATAAAGAGACAAACTTATAAAAAAAAAAGGGCAGACCGGAGCGGAAGATCGCAACTATATGTGCACACGGAAGAAGGAAAATAAATCCTACCGATAGCAGAATGGAAGAACCAGTCACTGAATACTACAACAGCAGTATTACTAATTTCATCATAATACAAGATGGATGCAATGGGATGCAAAGTGCTACGGGCTCTACCCTAAAGCTCTTCTCCATTTACAATACAATAAAAAACTTTTCAAAATGAAACCTAATAGTTAATTCTGCAGTGTCAGACCGCTACCCAGATATCTCCGTTCACGTCTTGGATGATAAAAATATCCTGCTGTTGTTAATATATCCGAGGAAGGAAATGCGACTCTAGTAACAATAGAAAAGAATGGACACAATAACAGGCTATGGTAGAGCCATATGGACTGCTATAATTTTTGTATAGGCGTCTGAAAGACAGCGAGAGACAGGCATACACAGACATACAGAGAGAGAGAGAGAGAGAGAGAGAGAGAGAGAGAGAGAGAGAGAGAGAGAGAGGGTAGGATAAGTAAAGGTTTTGAGATGATTAAGTGGGCATCATAGTTAAAACACATCTACATTTTAATAAAAATTATTAGGCAGTGGTGAAAATATGTTAATGAGATTCATATGGTCTTTGGGACTAAAGAATCATCTGTTTCTGTTCTTCTTCCTGTTATGTGTCAACCTAAAGCAGCACGTCACAGAAATTTTCATCTCGTTAAATGGATTTTAAAAAGCTACTTCAACCGTTCGGCGACGAGGATCCATAAGCGTTTTCCATTATTGATTTCTTATTTTCGTCTCGAATTTCTATAAGACACTTTCTCCTAATCTTACGGCATCAGTAAGTGTGGTATAAATCAGTACAGAATGAGGCCTAAGTACAAGAAAACTAACACCTTGTTGGTTAACACGATCTTGTAAAATGCAATCTTAGTAACCTTCGTCGCAAAGATTTGCCTCCTGCAAGTTAGAAACTACATACCAGTTAATGCTACTGACAACTAGATATAGTTGGAAGACCTCCTGCACCCACAGAAATGATGGTTAGGTATAAATGCTTCAGGTCTTTAATTTTACCATCTATGAAATATTATTTTCATGCCTGAAACTCTACAGCGTTCTAGGATATAGAGGTTCTAGGTAAAACTCCTGAAACGTTTTTATTCTTAATAGTCATATTTATGATTTAGACCATATCTATCACAGAAGAATAAAGATATTTTGCCACCACCAATAGTACCTGTGCCTCCGGAATCAGTACGCCCCATTCGTTTAACAGACCGTATGATTCCTAATTCTGTGGATTATGCTGCCCAGTATCGGAAGACTTTTATTCTTTTCTGCAAAATTGTGCAACAGTCTCTTTGGGCATTATACTGGGTATTGAAGCTCATTAAGTTTAATGGAAGCTGTAATTCTACCTTAATATGCATTATTTTTTCCCCTTTTGATTGCAGTTATTGATATGGGTTTATGTCACGTTTATGTTGATTTGTTAGCCTTCATTTACTTAGTTTCATCTGTATTTTACGCTTTTACTCTGTTTTTGTTGTTCTTTTTTTACCACAATGGTGTTCCATTCTTATATGCCTGCCAAGCAAATCAATAACTTTATTAACTTGTTCTATATAATTTTACGCTCATTTTAAACAATAAAAAATAATTAGTATTAGTCCACACAACACGCACTCACAAAATGCGAACGAACAGAAAATGAAGCGCAATCTTCATTTAGGACACTAATTGCAGACTTGGCTCTAAATATACATATAAAAACAGTCTTAGAACTCACTTTAATTGCTTTCTCTTACTAATAATAATTATTCAGTCAAAAAACTTCCTTTTTACTGTCGAGAAAAAACAAAGTTGTGCGGGAAGTTATGAAAATAATTACATAGCAATTTGTTGAAAAAACTTATATTTTTCTTATGAATTAAAGTCAACGCTAGTCGCTGGTGATTAAGTATATGTCAAAACAATTGATATCGGTTACATTAACAATTTATATTCAATGAAGGCCACATACATACGAATGAAACACATTTTGTTTATACACATATCTCTGGGATCTACAAGACATCACACGCTATTCTGAAAACAAATATATATGAAGGTCAAGGATTTCCCAAAGATATTTTATTAGTGAACACTTCTATTCTACGACCATCGTGCTAAAAGCTTGTATAAAATTATTTGAAAAATAATACTGGATTCACTGTTAAATCCAGGTTTTCATACCCTCGCCTAGAAAGGATGTTTAATATCATATAATATCAAAGCTACGTCTGAATTAAATATTTTAGGGTGGCTGTACTATACGGACGTCTGTCTAGAGTTCGGTGTCAGGAAATCATTTATGCATTAACGCCCAGCAAATTCGTATAAGAAAATAATACTCGTCCAATGTAGTGGTAATAAAACAGAAAATGAACGTACTAGAATTATAAAACAAGTCAGTGTTTTCATAACTGAAAACAGAAAATATACCATAAAAAACAAAGAAATTACATTCGCAGACATATGTGTGATAATATGACAACTCTTGCTACTAAAATTAAATATCCACAAAAGGATATAGTGTGAAAGCGTAACCACAAAAGACATGAATGTAGTCAACATATCAGAGTTCAGGTCAAGTGCATGAAAAGGAGAGCATATACTGTACAAGAATGTTTTTTAGCAATGTTAATACACCAAGACAGCATACAAAACAAATCATAAAGTATATTTAAGGAAAATGTCTGAAAAGAATACTGAACAATATAGATGATCACTATTCGAGTAGATCGTAATGAACCGATGCAGTTCTCTTAATACTCTGAGAAATACATATAAATCCCGACTAAGGTCAGCCCTGTCATTCATTCTTTGCCTCTTTTAATTTCCCTTTCACTTCCATTCTGTAGAAAATCATAAATAATGACATACCACACTCAGGAATGGTGACATGTGCGCCATTACTGTATAAAATTCATGCTGCACTACATTACACAACGTCTTCTGGGATTCTTAAGCAATTTATGCTCAAATGAACTAATGCTTAATTAAAAATCAACAAACAAACAAATTACCAGACTTTACTTAAATATCGCAAACAAAGTAAACACATGTTTTAACAGAAATGATCCAAAATTTTTCCTTAGAAATGGAAGAAGTAAGTTCAAAATTTTTGGGAGAAATGGGTTCCCTGAGGAAGTCGTTAGAAGAAATTTCGGTAAATGTGATGAGGTAAGGATAATAAGTAAAGATTAGAGAGGGCTTCACAGAAATAACTTAAGGAGATATTTCCTTGGACATCTTTAACTTGGAAGGGAAGAGGATTATCTTAAAACGACATAGTAAAAGCCTTTATATGATGCTTCGGGAAATGGAAGCTTGGAAATGGGAAATAAATACCATAACAATTTAATAAAAATTTTTAAAATCGAAGACTATGCGACCATACTGTGGACTGCAAGATTACAGGCTACTATCCATTTCTTCAATACCCTTTATGGGTTCTGAAATATTGATATTGAAGCCATTTCATACACAAACACACCTAGAATTTAGTCACTTAGCTTAAGGAAAATTATCATCTACTTGTGATGAACCGACAGATTTCAATAGCAAAGTCTTTGATTTTACTGACAATGGGTAAGACGCCACACTTGTTCTAATATCTTAGTTCTGCCTAGAGTTAATTTTCTTACATATAAACTTCTTAAATTGAGCACCTAATCTTCATCACGATTTTTTATATATTGGACAGCTAAAGGGGTATTGTTGACTTTTCACGTTCTTGGACATTTTTAGTTTTCTTTAAAAGAAAACTATTGTGCCGGCTTTGTCTGTCGGTCCGCACTTTATTCTGTTCGCACTTTTTTCTGTCCGCCCTCAGATCTTAAAAAGTACCGAGGCTAGAGGGCGGCAAATTGGTATGTTGATCATCCACCCTCCAATCACCAAACATACCATATTGCACCCCTCTAGCCTTAGTAGTTTTTATTTTATTTAAGGTTAAAGTTAGCCATAATCGTGCTGCTGGCAACGATATAGGATAGGCCACCACCGGGCCGTAATTAAAGTTTCATGAGTCGCGGCTCATACAGCATTAAACCGAGACTACCGAAAGATGGAGCTATTTTCGGTGGGCTTGATTATACGCTATAGTGGCTGTACAGAAAGCCTGATTGCGCCAAAGAAACTTCGGCGCATTTTTTACTTGTTATTCTTTTGCTTCTCCCTGAAACATAACTATTTTAATTCAAAATGAGATATGAAAGCATTCAGGCGATGTCACTCGTCTTAAACTTTTTCCTTTCCTCTAATAAGGGATGATGTAGCAGGTGGCTTCAATACGGAACTTGTATGGGTCAGTATTTGGTGTGATCAGTTGAGGTTCAGGTAACATCAGGCTCAACTCAAGGAAAACTAAAATGCTACTGATTAAAGTAGCAATTCTCTGAAGAAACGTAAGTACGTTACTTGATCATTATGAACATTTGACAATGATTCAAATTTCCTTCGATATTTAACGATTTCTTTTCACACCAGCTCAAAATAAACCACTGAATGTCCTAGATAATGGGGTTGTGCTCTCAAATCTACCTATCCTTACAGAGATGATGATAAAAACAATATTAGTTTCTGATATCTTATTTTGATGCTGATGGTATATTATTCTGTTTGCTTGTCTACAGAACCAGAGATCTGGTATTTTCCGTTTACCTAACGTTGAGAGAGAGAGAGAGAGAGAGAGAGAGAGAGAGAGAGAGAGAGAGAGAGAGAGAGAGAGAGAGAGAGAGAGAGGAAAAACTGACTTGTCTGTATAACAAAAAATGTTATCTAAATATCAGCTACAAAGTAATCTCACAATAAGGTGTTAAAATAATGTGAAACTCTTTATTTTCTCAAGAAATAGACGAACTAAATAAAGAGATCGGAAAGGAAACAAACTTATTTATGAAGAAGACGTACGACAAAATTCAGTTAAGTGGGGGTGAGGTAAGAACAGAATTTATATATGGAAAGGGGCTCTACTGATATAACCTGAGGAGATATTTCCTTGACATCTTCAATTTAGAAGGCACTATCTTGAGATGACAAAAGAATAAAACCCTCCATATGAGGATCTGTAAATATATGATTTAATATTGGAAACAACTACCATAGAAGATTAAGAATAATTTTATTAAATCTCAGAATAGGCAATCATGCTCTGTGAAATAAGAAAAAAAAATCTTGTGGTTGTTCTCGCAGACAATGGTTGAGTGTGACATACCTTACAGTGATATTGACGGTAATAATTCATCCAATTTCTGTGTGTGTGTGTGTGTGTGTTGTAACGAAATCATGATAAACGCGAGACTGAGAATAAGCATGACCATGCTAAATCTAATAAGAAGTTACTCAAGCATTTTTAGCTCACACATTTAACATTCACGTACGTGAAAATTAAATATGCAAAACTTTTTTCCCCACGTAAACAACAAAATTAATATCAAGAATTTCCACGCACACAAACATGGGAGGTCTTATTTCATCAGACTGTCAACTTAAATTATGCTACACTATACTGTTTCCTCAACTCTCCCCCTCCCCCCTCTGTGTACTTGTGTGCGGAAATTCTGGGTATTTTCTTAGTCATTCAATGTTCATGAGATTTCCTAATAATACGGGAACACATAAACACGTAAAATGTAAACCAAAGCCAAAGAGAGAGAGAGAGAGAGAGAGAGAGAGAGAGAGAGAGAGAGAGAGAGAGAGAGAGAGAGAGAGAGAGAGCAAACTTCACAGGGCGCCAAAAAAAAAAAAGGGTCCGAAATAAGTTGGACACCACAACGATAAATTACCATACCTGGCAAAACTTTCGCACAAAAAACCTCAGAACTTAATAATTTCCCAAAAAGAAAAGTTGGCTCTTATTAGGAATTAAATGGATATGAAGGAAGTGAGAAAACTGGTTGAAAATCCCAGCATTAGAGACCAGGGAGAAGGACTGTCCTCTACCGGTCATTTGTATTCACTCCCTTTAAAGTATTATGAGAGAAGCGCCAAGAAGGATGAAATCTCAAGATGCTGTCTGTGCAACATAAAACGTTCAGTTACGTATCATCAATCCTTTCTTTGTTTCCTTCTTTGTATGTATGTACGACTACAACTGCTTCGTAGTCAAGAGGAAGCCAGGTCAGCCCTAATGTTCATTCCGTCCTTTTGTGTATTTCCTTTTCACTTTCATCCTACAGAATAAGATAAAAGATGAACTACCACTCTGAGGGTTGGTGACACAGACGTCATTATTGTGAAACATTCATGGTGAACTACACTAAACAATGTCTTCTTGGATCTTAAGCATTTTATGCTCAACTAAACCGACTATTGAAAAAAAACTCAGATTATACTCAAATATAGTATAAAAAGCAAACAAAAGTCTTAACAGGAACAATGTGCAAATGTTTTTCTTTAGATGTGGAAGAACTAAATTCATAATTCGTAAAAGAAATGTGATCTCTATAAAACCTCGGTAAATGTGGACGAGGCAAGGTCAGTATTTAAGGATCAGAGGGAACTTAATTGAAATACCTTCAGGAGATATTTCCTTGGACATCTTTGATTTGGAAGGGTAAAAGATGATCTTAAAATGACTTATGAAAAACCTTTAAACAATGGTTGGGGAAATGCACGTTTTGCAATGGGAAATAAATGCCATGCGAACTTAATCAGAATTTTTAATATCTGCGCCTAGGCGACCATATGTGGAAAACACGAAAAAGGTGATGTTTTGCTTCTTGCAAAAAAACATTTTAGCTTTATATATTTCACAGTAATATTAAGAGACTAAGACTGCAACTGGCTTCCCTATATTATCCTATAAAATGTTTTTCAATTATTTTTAATTCATCCTTTGCGCGTACGCAAGTGAAGTGAGCGATGCAGAGGTACACAGAAAAATTAATATCAAGACCTTCAAGAGAGAGAGAGAGAGAGAGAGAGAGACTGACTTCTCTGTATATTGCCTAAATATCATCTAGAAAGTAAGCTCAGAACTTGGTGCTGAAATAACTATTTATTTTTTTTTTAGAAATATATTAACTAAAAACAAAAATCAAGGCGGAAAAGGCTTTCTTATTACAAGTCGTTTGTGGATATGGCAAGAAGATATTTTAAGTATGGAAAGGGGCTTTATTGATATAACCTGAGGAGACATTTCCTTGACATCTTTAATTTAGGAGGGTAAAGTATTATCTTCAGATGACATAAGAACAAAAGTCCTTCATAAGAGGGTTTGGTAAATATACAAAATTGATTTGGGGAATAACTGCCATTAGAGCTTAAGAAGATTTTTATTAAATCTCAGGCTAGGCAACAATACTCTGAAAAGCAAGGAAAAAGCTGGAATTTGTACTCTCTCTCTCTCTCTCTCTCTCTCTCTCTCTCTCTCTCTCTCTCTCTCTCTCTCTCTCTCTCTCTTTATATGGGAATATCAAAAGTGAGATTGAGAATGCACCTTGCAAAGCTGAATTTAATTAGAGATTATTCAAGTAATTTTAGTTCATATTTCACTTGCAAATAAGTGAAAATTAGATAGACAATTTTTCTTAAACGTAGACAAGAAATTTAGCATCATGAATTCCAAAACACCCACAAACACACATGCACATAAACACTGGAGGGGGAGGGGGGAGTTGGAACAAAATAGTCATTATATAAGATTGTAAACTTATACCATTAACAGACAATAGTCTTGTTTCTCCCACTCTCGCCCACATCATTGGGTCGTGTGGAAATTCTTGATATGAATTTCGTTAGCTGCTGAAACTGCCTCTGAATTCGAGAACACAAAAACAAACCTAAAAAAAATTAGACATGAAATAAAGTATCATACTGATAAACTTTATACAGAGAGAGAGAGAGAGAGAGAGAGAGAGAGAGAGAGAGAGAGAGAGAGAGAGAGAGAGAGAGAGAGAGAAGACAAACTTCAAAGGGCAGCAATGAAAGCATAAGAGCCGAAATAAGCTGGACACCACAACGATAAATCACCTGCCTTTGGCGAAACTTTCGCCGCAAAAAACCAAAGAGTTTAATAATTCCGCGAAAGAAAAGTTGGCTCTTATTAGGAATTAAATGCTTCTGAAGGAAGTAGGAAAACTGGGTGAAAATCCAGGCGTTAAAGACCAGGGAGACGGACTTTGCTTTATCGGCAATTTGTATTCGGTTTCTTTTCTCCTGTAAGGGGAGGGGGAGTGGCAGGAGGATAATACTTTAATCTTCTAGGTGCGGTATGTCGTGGACACAAATTTGAAGACTGAAGTCTCAAGAATCTGTCTGGGCAGCATAAGACGTTCAAAGACGTACCTTCTGTCACCTCTTTCGTCTTTTCTTAATTTTTTTAAGTGCATATATGTATGTATGTATGTACGTGTGTTTCACTGCGCGTGTATATACATATTTATGTATGTGCATGTATGTGTGTAAAATGACAACTGTTTCCCATTCGAGGTAAGAATAAATAATATGGGAAACATTATTTCCACGTTATTCTCTTAATGAGTCATTGGTCTAGTTAGTAAGAAACAAACAATGGTAATAACAATAATATTAATAACAGAAAAAAGCACAAAGCATACTGCGACCTTTTTTGCCCACACAAAGATAAGGACTTTCGATAAATTCAGAAAAACAAAGTTTTGTTCCTTTAGAGAGGCATTATCTGGGAAAAGTTAGGCGGTAGAGGAGATTTTTATAATGACCATTTAGGACCCAAATTTTGTTGAAAATTACCTCTGCCCTCCAGTATACATTTCTAAGGAAAGGTTCCAAGCCTTATGCAGTTCTTGTTAATTATCATTAATTTAACATTATTACAGATCAAATTTTACAACTCTTAGTAATTTCACTATTACCATCACATTTGTATAAAACTATTCCTATAAAGAAACTGTTGCTGCCATCAGAACTAATTTCTTAATTATGCATGTGTGTATATATATATATATATATATATATATATATATATATATATATATATATATATATATATATATATATATATATATATATATATATATATTATATATATATATATATATTTACATTCTAGGGTCTGTTGGAAGGATGTAATGGGGTTTTTTCATGGACTACCTTTAAGGGCCAACAGAGAGCACCCAGAATGTAATAAAAATGAATGGGAAGGGGTTGAGACTTATCTTAATCATCAGAACTAGATTAGGGATTGGAAGGTCGCCATGGGAAATGAGTCACTAGTTATGTTAAGATGAATTTATTTACAAATGAAGCAATCATAACTTTATCTGAAAACTGATCATCCTGCAGGCAGTCAAATAAAATGTGAAACACTATTAGACCGTAAACAGCAAGTCTTGGAAATAGGAAGCAGTTAATGCTGATTAAATGAGTTGCAAGGATCCGGCACTGGTGCGCAATGGGAAGGGAACTGGGTAGTCGCCCCAGGACTGTGTATCAGACTCTCTGGCTTATCAGATATGGCAGTACTTCTAAGTATAATTGATTCACAAGGCTGGGTCAACAGCGTGGGAGCAGAGTGACAGGATTCCTGGAAGAGAAATCCAAGTTAGCATTCCAAATCAAGGAATTTCTCTCTCATGAAACTTAAATATACACCATGGAGGAAATTGATCATTTAGAATTACTTAGCCCTTAGTTAACACTATGGTGGGAATAATCTAATTCTGATCACTGAATGTATTTAATTGGAGCTTAGGACAAGTCATGGGGGCGAATCATGGGTTGCTTTGTCGGTAGGGTTTTTTCTTAAAAAAAGGGGGGGGGGCTTTGTTTAGGAGAAGGGAAAATTGAAATTCGGGAAATAATAGAGAGGGATTCATGGAGAGAAACAGTAACTGGCATGGACTAAATGCTAGGACGTACCTGATACCTGTGGATGCTTGAGCTCTGAACATACATGGGTTTTCGGCCTCCAGAGTCGATTAGTCTTCGCTAGTGGAAAGGAAGACGTAGAGATGCCACTCGCCCCGTCAGTGGCTGCGTACAGAATGCCGTGGCGTCCAAGACTCTGCCGCCCCCTTGTTATTTTGCTCCCAATCCCAGGGCATCGGCCATCTGCAAGAAGCCACACAGCCAGCAAAAGGTTGTAGGGAAAATAGGTCTTATAGTTAAAGACTTAAGAGTTAGGATCATAGCCTACCTACAACCTGGTTTCGCCCCTATTCACTAACGGCTACTTGACCCCACAAATCACGTGATGGGGGGACGAAGGAGTGGTATTGCTCTACCTCAGGCCTATATGAGTTCAAATCTGGGCAATTTCTTCCATCCCGCCACCAAACTAAGTCTACAATTTAACTGAGAAGCGAATTTCTCCTTAATTTTGATTCCCGATCTAGCAGGCTATAAGGGAGGAATGAAAATACGTGAGTATATAAATATATATATATATATATATATATATATATATATATATATATATATATATATATATATATATATATATATATATTTGTATATGTATATATAAATATAATATATTCATATATATATATGTATATATATATATAATCATGAAGCTACAAATGTCGCTTAATATCAAATTCACGCTACCTCAGGAATATCTCCAAAGGAGAATTATCACCGAAGGGGAATTTATATAAGTGATAAATGAATTGGAACCCATCGGGACACGAACCCTTGACATGGGCCTATTCAGCGACTCCAGTGGACGTTACCACTACGCCATCAAGAGAGGTATAAGTCATTACCGAGTCTGCTGTACTGTTTTTTCCCGTCGTGAGGGGAAATTGCCGAGGCTCGGCAATGACCCACCTCACGACGGAAAAAACAGTACAGCAGACTCGGTAATGACTTATACTCTCTTGATGGCGTAGTGGTAACGTCCACTGGAGTCGCTGAATAGGCCCATGTCAAGGGTTCGTGTCCGGATGGGTTCCATTCATTTATCACTTATATAAATTCCCCTTCAGTGATAATTCTCCTTCGGAGATATTCCTGAGGTAGCGTGAATTTGATATTAAGCGACATTTGTAGCTTCATGATTGTATATAAATCACGGTGTGATAAAAATTTTCATATATATATATATAATATATAGTATATATATATATATATATATATATATATATATATATATATATATATATATATATATATATATATATACCACATACATATTACCATTTTAGCCATTATTGGCAATATTGCAATATCATCGCTGACTGAGTTATTACTATGTTTATTAAAAATTCCTATTCTATATTCATTGTCACAATCATTTATGATTACTCTCATCATTCCTACTAAGCAGTCATCATTATTACCAATATGATTATCACTGACTTCCTCACAACTCTGAGTTGGTGTGGTTTTCCCATTACTCTTTTTTGATGTTTACAGTACTTTCTCACAAACTTATTACATATCAATTATTTTGCGAAAAGGGGGGAAAACTGACTTCTTTGTATAATATACAGTATTATTTGAATATCACCTGCAAACTATACAGACAATTTGGGACGGAAATATATTTTTTATTATAAGACGCCAGAAGAAATTTCGTTCAACGTGGATGAGTTAAGAACCGAATTTAGATATGAAAAGGGGCTCCACTGATATAACCTCAGGAGACATTTCCTTGACATCTTTAATTTAGATGGGAGAGGCACTATCTTGAGACGACATAAGAAGAAAAATCGTTTACATGAGGATTCGGTAAATATGGGGAAATAACTACCACAAGAGCTTCAACAGATTTTTATTGAAACTCAGACTACGCAATCATGCTCTGGGAAAACCTGCTGTTTGTCTTCGCACAGAAGTGTTTTAGTATAACACATTTCACAGTAATATTGACTGCAATAATTCATCCAATTTTCTCTCTCTCTCTCTCTCTCTCTCTCTCTCTCTCTCTCTCTCTCTCTCTCTCTCTCTCTATATATATATATATATATATATATATATATATATATATATATATATATATATATATATATATATATATATATATATACTGTATATATTTCAGTGAAATCATAGCATAAGCGAGATTATGTATGTACCAAGCGAAGGTAAATTAGAATTTATTCACGTATTCTTTTGCGCACTTTGGATTCTTTACTTAAACGTAAACAACAAAAATTAACACAGAGAAACAAGGGGCTAGATAAGATAGTTTTGCGTGTGGGAAGTTTTCATATTAATTTTGCAAGTTGAAATTGGAGAAATTACCTCATAACACAGGAACACCAATACAACAAAACGAAACGGGTACACGTAATGACAAAATATCACAGTGAACAGCTTTATGGAGAGAGAGAGAGAGAGAGAGAGAGAGAGAGAGAGAGAGAGAGAGAGAGAGAGAGAGAGAGAGAGAGAGAGAGAGAGAGAGCAAACTTCAAAGCCAAAAAAAAAAACAGCCGAAATTAGTAAGACACTACAGTGTTAAATCAAAACTTGGCAAAACTTCCCTTGCAAAAAAAGAAAGAAAAAAAAAGGCCATAGCTTAATAATTCCTCGAAAAGAAAAGTTGCCTCTTATTAGGAATTAGATCCATCTGCGGAAGTGGGAGAATTGGACGAAAATTCAGGCGTTGAAGACCACGGAGACGGACTTTCTTTCATCGGCAATTTGTATTCGCTCCCTTTTTTCTAAAACGATGGAAATGGCGAGAAGGTAATACTTAGCCTTCCAGGTATGGCATTCCGTGAAAACAAGCCTGAGGACGGAATAAGTCTCAGGATGCCGTCTGCGCAGCATAAGGTGATCTTTGTTTGCATGTATGCGTGCGTACGATAAAAACTGATTCATTGCCGAGTTGTAAGCAAGTATAACGAGGAAAATCATTTACCTGGAATTCTGTTTATGAGACATTACTATAAGTCATTAGGTAAGTAATAATAATAACAGTTTCGTCTTTATCGTTTTCTCTGCATCTTTCTTCTCGATGCGACGTAAACACTCGCTGATATCAACAAACTTTTTTGCCTGCACTGAGATCATGATCTTGACTAAATTTTAAAAAATGGAAAATTTTGTTCATTCACAGTTAGAGAAGCATTGCTTGGGAAAAGTTAAGGAAGAAAAGGCAGAATTTTATAATGGCCACTTGCTATCCAAAAGCTGTTTCCTGTTCTATCCATCTTTGGAACGGTTGACAACTTGATGCAGTTCTTGTAATTACTATTATTTTTACTATAATTATAATATAATTTCACTACTACTAGTAATTTCACCGTTGCCATTCCTTAGTGTTTGTGTGGAAACTCTTGATATTAATGTCATAGGTAAGGTTTGGTGAAATTCCCTCATAATACTGGAACACAAAAATAAAAACACGAAAAATGTAGACATAAAATGATACAGTATCATCCTGATCAACTTCATACAGGAAGAACAAACTTCAAAATGCTAAAATAAAAACAAAGCAGCCGAATTACGACCGACGCCACACCGATAAATCACCAGACCCAGCTAAACTTTCTCCGCAAAAAAACCTCAGAGCTTAATAATTCCGCGAAAAGAAAAGTTGGCTCTTATGAGGAATTAAATGCACCTGAAGAAGAGGGGAAACTGGGTAAAAATCCAGGCGTTACAGACTAGGGGGATGGACTTTCCTTTACCGGCAATCTGTATTCGGTCCACTGTTTCTATAAGGAGAGAAATGGCAAGAGAATCTACTTTAATCATCTAGGTAAGGTACGTCGCGAACACAAACCTGAAGAAGGGAGTCTCAAGATGCTGCCTATGCAGGATAAGACGTTCTTTCCATGCATGTTTGTGTGCGCACGATCAAAACTGATTCATTACCGAGTTGTAAGCAAGTAACGATGCTGTCTATGAAGCATAAGACGTCAAAGACGTGCCATTATTCCGTTCTCTCGATATTTCCTTCTTTGTTTCTTAGTGAGTGTATGTCTGCATGTACGTATGTGAGTTTTTTATATATATATATATATATATATATATATATATATATATATATATATATATATATATATATATATATATATATATATATATATATATATATATATATATATATCTGTGCCCTTAAGTATGTATGTGCGATAATAACTGATTCATTCCAGGTCAAATGAGAAACGAAATTTACAAGATTTCTGTGTATGTAATATTACGTTAAGTAAGTAATGTTAATAATAATTAAAATCAATGATAATAGCAATAATAATCGTAAGAAATTCACACAAAGCGTACACGCAGCTTCTTTGTTTTCAGTGAGATTGGGGTCTTCACTATATTTAAAAACGAAATTTTAGTTCCTTGTGAGAATCATTACTTGGAAAATGTTGAGGACTAGGGAAGGTTTTCATAATGGCCGTTCAGGGCACAAAACCTCTTGAAAATCATCTCTGTTCCCTATTGCACACTTCTTAGGAAAGTTCGCTATCTTTATGCAGTTCTTCCTAATTATTATTATTATTAGTATTAGTATTATATTAAATTTTACAAATGCTAGTCATTTCACTGGTACCATTCTTTTGTGTTATCGGGTGGAAATTATTATTATTATTATTATTATTATTATTATTATTATTATTATTATTATTATTATTATTATTATTATTATTATTTGTTACAACTGCTGAAATTGCAGTATTATACGAGAGCATAAAAACAACAAAAATGGAAGAGAAAAATGTCTAAGAATTACAGACAGAGAGAGAGAGAGAGAGAGAGAGAGAGAGAGAGAGAGAGAGAGAGAGAGAGAGAGAGAGAGAGAGAGACTTCAAAGCCACAAAATAAAAGCAAAGCAGCCGAAATAAGTCGGACACCACAACGATAAATCACCAGACTTGGCAAAACTTTTTCCGAAAAAATGTCAGAGCTTAATAATTCCGCGAAAAGAAAAGTTGGCTCTTATTAGGAGTAAAATGCATCTGAAGTTCGAAAGTGGATGAAAATCCAGGCGTTAGAGACCAGGAAGACGGACTTTCCGTTATCGGCAATTTGTATTCAGTCCTTATTTTCCTATACAGAGGGAAGTGGCAAGATAATAATTTAATCTTGTGGGTGCGGTCGTTGCGAACACACTTGAAGATGGAAGTCTCATGGTGCTGTCTGCAGAGCATAAGACATTCGATGGCTTACCACCTTTCTTCTCTTTCAGTTGATACTGAAAATGAGATAGTAAAGCCTGCTTATCTAATATGAGATGAAGTGGCAGCTAACTTCAATACTGAAAGGGTATGGATTAGTATTTGGTGTAATCATTAGAGGTTCAGGCAATATCAGTCTCAACCGAAGCATAACTAAAATGGTATCGATTAACACATCGTTTACTTAGCAATTCAATGAACATATGGAAGCTGGATTTGAAAAATGTGAATATTTGAAAATGCTTGGAACATCCTACTTTGAAAATTTAATGTTGCTGGAAAATGAGGTAGTGCTTTAACAAAACTTACAGCGATGATGGGAGAATCACGATTTGCCCCTGATGTTTTCTTTTGATAATGATGATATATTATTTTGTTTGCCTGCCTACATACCCCAAAGATCTGGTATTTTCCGTTTCTCTGACATCAAAAAATCCTAGAGAGAGAGAGAGAGAGAGAGAGAGAGAGAGAGAGAGAGAGAGAGAGAGAGAGAGAGAGAGAGAGAGAGAGAGAGCAAACTTCAGGGCACTGCAATAACACTATGGAGCCGAAATGAATCGGACCCTACGATGACAGACCATCAGATTTGGCAAAACTTTCGCCGAAAAAAACGCCACAGCCTAATAATTTCGCGGAAATAAAAGCTGGCTCTTATTAGGAATTAAATGTGCATCCTAAGTATTAGGAAAACTGGTTGATATTCCAAGCGTTAAAGTTCATGGAGACGGACTTTCCTTAATTGGCAATGTGTATTCGCTCCCTTTTTAGTTTTCTGTAAAAGAAAACTATTGTGCCGGCTTTCTCTGTCCGTCTGCCCTCAGATCTTAAAAACTGCTGAGGCTAGAGGGCTGCACGTTGGTATGTTGATCATCCAACCTCCAGTCATTAAATATACCACATTGCAGCCCTCTAGCCTCAGTTGTTTTTATTTCATTTAATGTTAAGTTAGCCATGATCGTACTTCTGGCTCATGCAGCACCAAAAGATAGATCTATTTTCGGTGGCCTTGATTATACGATGTACAGAAAACTCGATTGCGCCGAAGAAACTTCGGCGCATTATTTACTTGGTTTCTATAACGAGGGAAGTGGCAGGAGGATAATACTTTAATCTTCTAGGTACCGTATACGCCGTGAGCACAAACTTGAAGATGGAAGTCTCAAGATTCTGTCTGGGCAGCATATGACGTTCAAAGGCGTACCATCATTCTTCTTTTTCCTTTTTTGTGATGTATGTTTGTATGTATGTGTGCACAAGATAATAACAGTTTCAGTCTTGAGGTGTATGCAGGTAAATTGAACACAGTTTACCTGGAATTCTGTTTTGATACATTACTGAAAATAATAATAATAATAATAATAATAATAATAATAATAATAATAATAATAATAATAATAATAATAACAATAATAAATAGCAAAGAGTGCTGCTACTTTTTGCCTGCACTAAGATGAAGATCTTCACTATATTTAGATAAACGAACATTTTTGTTCCTTGAGAGAGGCATGCCTTGGGAAAAGTTAGGCACTAGGTGGGATTTTCATAATGGCAGTTTAGGACCTAAATGCTGTTGCGCATCATCTCTGCTATCTTTTATAAACTTCTTAGGAAAGTTCGCTATATTTATGCAGTTCTTGTTAATTATCATTATTTATATTAGTACTACAGTAGTATTATTATTTCATTAAATTTTACTACTAATAGTAAATTAAATGTTACTATTCCTCTGTGTTTTTGTATGGAAATTATGATCAAATTTAGAAATTGCATGTATTATACGGGAACATAGAAAATCAAATAAAAAATGTTAGAAAAAATTTATATATACTGACAAACAGAGGGGGGGGAGAGAGAGAGAGAGAGAGAGAGAGAGAGAGAGAGAGAGAGAGAGAGAGAGAGAGAGAGAGAGAGAACAAAGGAGCCGGAATAAGTCGGACACCGCAAAGACAGATCACCTTGCTTGGCAAAACTTTCGCCCAAAAAAACGTCACAGCTTAATAATTCCGCGAAAGGAAAAGTTAGCTCTTATTAGGAATTAAATGCTTTTGAAGGAAGTGAGAAAACTAGATGAAAATCCAAGTGTTAAAGACCAGGATTTTCCTTTATTGGAAAAATGTATTCGGTCCCTTTTTCACTGCCGAGGGTAATACTAAAATGTTCTGGGTGTTGTGTGTCGTGAACACAATCTGGAGACTGAAGAAGTCTCAAGAAGCTGTCCGTGCGTGAAGACGGATCAACGGCATTCCATAACATCTGCTCAAACTGGTATTCTCACCCGGCCTGACCATATGTTTAACTACAATCCATCCCAACTACAATTTACTGTAAATGTATATCTTAATGGGACTCTATTTTTTGTGTTAATACGTTGTAAAAAGTCGTGTTAAAACTCTTTTGAACCAAGAGGAAGAAAATGCAGACTGGTGTAAGTAAGGCCAGGATGACACTTTATGCAAACGCTACAGTTCTTTTGGCCCCAGCTTACAAACACTGTAGTCTATTCTAGAACAAAAGTCCCACCGTTCACTGGTAGGACAAGGCTTAAACAGCACTAAGGTAATTACTATCAAGCTAAATATATGTATCGTACATTAGCCAAGCTCCGTTATGTGTTATAAATATCCCATGAAGTAGTCATGGATCGACTGAATTAACATCATAATTTGTTGGGAAAAAGAAGCATGAGTAAATTGCAAAATTTACATTAAAACCATTCTTCACTCTAAGAATTAAACCAAGCGAGGCTGCACGAAAAATCAGAGAAAACCTTGATCACGTATTTAATATTGTAAACTGCGCTTCCTAAACATACAGAATTTGTGACTACTACGTTACTCTGAATCTGAGTGAGTATAACAAGGAGCTATACAATGCAGTGTTCAATGTATGGGAACTCACAGCAGCTCTTTTAAACTCTATTTCTTTCAGGCGTTTGAAAAGTTTTTCTGAAAAACCTAGGGCTTATGTCCACAATGATCAGTAAAATATGGTAAACTGGGATATCACCAGGAACTTGACAATATCAAGAAACCAAACAAGGATGCCTTTTAGACAACTAGTGGCAGACCTATTGCTTTCATAAGTTGTCTGCAAACAAAATGAAAAACATATTAACGCTTGACTAGCATGTCAAATGGAAAACTGCCAGCTTTTTTCTTCTTACTGATTTGGTTTATGCAAAAATAGAAGCACCCTTAATCCCCTAATAAGGCTTACCTACACATCCAAGCAGGGATTTGCCAAAGCATTGCCAAGAGTTGGAAATACCGTAACAATGTCGTTCTTACAGAAAATATGATGCCCACAATACACGACTAATATAATTTGTGATGCTGGTGCTATTAATAACAGCATGGAGACTGTATCTCCATCAGGTACTAGCTCTTTACTTGCTGCTGTGTTTGCAATGCACTGCACAGGTTTTGACTCCATATCCACATGCAGACATTTACAAAAGTACATAAATAAAGTAAGCAAAAGGGCAGAGAGGAATGACATCAAAGTAGAGGAAATCCCAACTCTGGAAGCAAATGCGTTAACGAGAATGGCTTTAATTTTTTTGCTAAAACAGTTGTCAGGTTCACTAGCAATAAAGAAGATGAAATCCAAACTCTTACCCTGACAAGATTTACTTATAAAGAATGGGGGATTTTTATTTTAGGTATGACAACTGACAAAATGTTAATCTGGGCATGTTATACCATTCTGTTAAGAGTGACTTAGAGAAATACTGAAAATTTTAAAAGTTGCATCAGGTTTTAGATGGGGGCCGATAATCAAAAAGCTTATTCAGAATATGTGACTCTCTATGCAGGTTCAAACGTGACTATGGCTTCTAGTTATATACCTGAAATTGTCAGTTTATACTGAGAGTTCAATAAAATATGGTGGCTATTTTGAAATTCCCTTGAGCTTACAAGAGAGGATATTAGGCTCTATTATACTGTAGTATTACAAAGTTTCTGTAAGTATGAAACCTTCAAGATATTTGGGGAATGTTCCTCAGATGAGTTAGGTGCAAGATCCAAGGAACCTTCTAAATACATTTAGAAAATCTTGATGATGAAATAATTCGATGATATAATTTTATGTAGCCAGACCACTATTTGTTTCACCATGTTGTTCAAATATCAATAAAGTGCAAGTCAAAGCAAGTGATAAGAGCTAATGCTTTAGGACTTGATGCAAAGCATACGGTTCAGACACAGGTCTATAATGATGGTTCAAAACAGGTTAAGAGGTCATATTTGGGGATGAAGTATGCAAAGGTAAAAACCACCAAGCTGCACATCAGTGTATACAGTAAAGATGACAGCCATAGTACCATGCCACTAGAACCACGGATAGCTATAGAACTCATAACTAATTGTAATTCGATGTATTCACTCATTTGTAATGCTCTGAAATGTCTTTCCCACATATTTTGTTGGAAAAAACAAATTTGTTTCTGCTGGATCCCAGCCCATATTGGGATTTAAGGAAACAAGGAGGTTGAAAAAGCAGACAATGCTGCCCAAAGTAGTATGTATGTATCAAATAAACAGTTCCCCACTTACGACGAGAAACGACCCAAAAAAAATCAATCATTTTAAGGAAATGCAGGAAAGATCGTTTCAACTTCTCATAACTAACAATAAGATAACCACACCCATTAGAACCTGGTGCTCTGTTTCAGACGTAACAATTCAAGCATATACAATTCTGACGGTAGGTATATCTGAAAATCCTAAAGGACTATGAAGAAGTAGATAATGGGTTATTTACAAGTAGCAAAAGTTTCTATAGAATTATAATATAACGAAAAACGGTGCTCATACATTTACTCATTGTATTAATTCCCTGGGAGAGGAAACTTTAAAGCACCACTACGCCTAACGAAAAGTCTAAATGAACAAGGCACTGTATATGCCGGAATGTGTTCCAGCTCTTGGCCTTATAGCCTAAAGCTCATATTAAATTAACTAATTACAACCTGATCTCTTACCAAATATCATCAACAATTGTTCTTAGCTACACCATATTACTTTCTTTTAAACTGCTAAATCCCTAAACTTACAAAAGGTTACAAGAACTACAGAGGCCCTTTTCTGCTCTTAACATGGAACCATAGCGATCGTCGTTTGGGGCGATACAGATTAATATGACATTCGATAGCGTTGTAAATACCATGATATGGCACTTCCCGCCATTTCAGGAGGCTCGTCTGATATCGGGAAATGGAGAGAGAGAGAGAGAGAGAGAGAGAGAGAGAGAGAGAGAGAGAGAGAGAGAGAGAGAGAGAGCAGTATTATATCACAAATCACTGATAATATGAGACACTGGTCTTTGTTTACCCCCATTCTCTGATTACCTCTACGATCAAAGGAACTAGTTTTTATCGTATCAAAGTTTCCTGTTGCAAGGGACCTTTCATTTGTGAATCAGACTAATGAATGATGACGTCATAACTTTCTACAGTTCTCTAAAAACATTTTCTTTTCAATTACTTATTATTAGTGTACCCTTAGTGTCAAAAATTACGGTAATATAAGAGGAGTCGGCAAGTCCCGACCCTTGTGTAAGGGCTATTGGTGCGAAAGGCTGGCCCGGCCTAAATACAGGCTAATGTAAATGTGGAATCTAATACTCGCATACTATCGATGTTACCCACAAAAATTACACCCAGTAAAAAATATAAGGATATACATCTATTTTTATTATAAGGTGATATTAACTTCATTTAAGATATTGTCATGCCTTCTAACAAAAACGGTTATTTTTATATTAATGAGGTTGCTTGTGCGGAAGGCCCCAAAATTCTCTTCTGGAAGATTCTTGTGGGTTTTGGTGTTTCCAGGAATTATTCACGTATGCCGCATCCGGGTTCTGGTTGTGGGCGTTGCTTTTGGCCAAAACTTTCCGGTATATTTTTACATATTGGCTTAATTATTGGTTTGCTCTTTTTTGTGTTCTCTTTTTAATATAATGGCACGCTATTTTATGGAGGCTTGGTTTTCAAGTTAATTAATTGACTTACGGCCTTTCATCACACGCTTAATGCTATTTGCTTTCATATGCTTTTTTGCGTTTTAACGACAGTCTAGGGGAAGGGGGTGGGGGGTAGGGAGGGGGCGTTGTCGTCCACCCCAGTGCCAGCCTCTTTAACGTGCTTTAGTTAGGGCCTCGGGATGGTATATAACGTCCGTATGGTCCGGACTTGCCCTCTGACCCTTTCTTAAACTGTTTTACTGACATTCCTAACAATAAGGGGACACTAGCAATACTATTCACTTTACGACTGCTGGAAGTTTAGCATATTCTTAACTTTTTGAATATATATATATATGCCCCAAAAAAATATATATATATATATATATATATATATATATATATATATATATATATATATATATATATAGTTTTTGTTCCTGAGCAGATGCATCAGTTGGGAACAGTTAGGTACTTGGAAGGACTTTCAGAAAGGCCGCTTAAGACCTAAATGAGAGTGAAAATAAGATCGACCCGCTTTGTTATAATCCCATGGAAAAGTTTTTCAGGTTTTAACCAGTTCTTATAATAACAAATAATAATAATAATAATAATAATAATAATAATAATAATAATAATAATAATAATAATAATAATAATAATTAACCGACGTCTAAAAAATTATAATAATAATAATAATAATAATAATAATAATAATAATAATAATAATAATAATAATAATAAAATCCAAGTGCATCTTTCGTGTTTGTTCGCCCCGGATGGGGGCGGGATAGGCAGGTTATCGGGGGGGTAGGGGAGACATGACACATCCACCCTCCTCATGCAAACCTGTTTGTCCGCCCGTGGGGGCGGGGTAGGTAGGGGATCGGGAGGGTAGGGGAGACATGACGGGCAGCGCCGGGTTCCACCGCAGCGTAGCACGTGACATCAAGCTCGTAATAATAATAATAATAATAATAATAATAATAATAATAATAATAATAATATGTAACCCACGTCTGTTGAATTCTATGGGCTATTATCGCAACGACATATTGCAATGGTAGTGCTGCTGTCATGAAAACGTACAGTTTTTATAAGTTCGCAAATAGTTTATTCCTAAAAGTTATCAGTTTCTTCCACATGAAACAAATTACAGATTTTACATTTTACTGTATATAAAAATTGTTAGAATCACATCAGCGTTTATCAAGTTAGCATGACATAACTTGCTGTTAATGGTGTTACTGAAATGACATAGACAGATGAATAGAGAAGTATTAATCACTTCTAATTATCGTTAAGAAAGTAGTTAACACTTAGCATCCCATTCTGTTCCTTAGTTTTGATTTTATATTGTTCACAGCACTAAATACATGCTCCATTCCGCATTTGAATGAGATAGTTGCAATGACGAGAGGGCACATTGTGAAAGTTCTTCTAAGGGGTTATCACCAGACGTAACTTTAATTTGGCACAGCTCATTCCAGAAGGCCTCATTAGCCCTATTATTATTCCAGGTAGCCAAGTGAACTTTGTTTTACGGTGCTGTATCTCTATGGCAGATATTTGTCCTTCTGATACTACCATGAATTCCAGTAGTTAGGCAATTGGCTCCTTAGTTGGATGAACATCCTTATCAAGTGATAATGGTGAAATATTATGGGGAATTTCTAAATTGTCTAGCGGCCTTTGGTTTAGTTGATTACATATTGCTACGAGTGTTCGGGGGATACTTACTTGACTCTGGGCGGCAACGGATAACGCAGGGAAGTTACTTTTATTTATTACACATCTGACTCAATATTAGAACCACTCGTAGACAAAGCAAATGAAATCTATGGCTTAAGGCCTTCTTCAGGTGAGGAGTTTACGTAAACTCAGGGGTTCTCTCAACTAATTATATTTGCTTAACAACAAAGATCAGAAGAATGACGAATTACTGGCACGTAATAACAAGGCCTGCTAAATAATCAACAGGATAAATATTCTAAGCTGACGATATCTTCGTAACAGGGAAGATCGCAGTTGAAGGGGGGAACTGCACATGGATCGGCCGAGAGGTTCCACAGTCGAGGCCTATCTGCAAATATGCAGGACGGTTACTTGCAATAATAATAAGACTCACAAAAGGAACTAAGGAATGCACAGATGGTGCCAAATAACTCAGTTAAACACTAATGCATATTTTACGTTAAACACTGAATGTTCCCAAACAAATTACCGAGGTGATCACACAATGGAAAAATTAAGGGAATATTAGGCAGAGAATAACCGGTCGTGACTGGCTAAAACCTTAATTGGGGCACATTACCTTAGTCCTGACGATGTTGTCTTTGTTCAATATTGCGCTGGCGATGGAGGAAGGAATTATACTGCCACTATAAAAATAAGTCGAGGCCCCGGGGTCGACACGTGTTCAAAAGGACAGACAAGGACTTCTGTCTCGAGTAGGTCCCGAGCGATCTTTCTGAGGGAACTGGGGGAACTGGGGCCGATTCCTCTTGCAGACTCTATTTATAACCCCGGAGGTGACGTTGGCTTCTCATCCAGGTGGCGCAGAGGTCAATTTTCGTCACGTTTTCCTTTATGTCGACCGCATTGATTACCACGGGGCGCTAATCCGCTCATGTGGGTTCAGAATGGGGGGGGGGGGTCAACTTTCTCTTTTGGGGCTTCTCCCCCCCCGTCTGGCTGGACGCATGGGTACCTGGAATTTTAGGCCCAAGCAGTTACTCTGAACAGAGAGTGAGTTAGGCCTAACCATTTTGGGGAATGAGAGCGATTATGAAGGGGCGAACTGAGACCTCAGTTCAATGAAGGACATAAATTTTTTATTTCTTTCTCCATTACTTTGCAAATGTAAAAACGGGTGAGGTTGCGAGAAAACGGCCCCAGCCGTTGCAATATGCATAAAAGAAAATCTCTTGATCTCCCCCTTAAGCAATTTTCTTCATTAAATATTTTTATTACATACTCTCAGTGCTTGAATTTTCCATTCAATTCTGTACCCCAAGCATAGGCAAGAATCCAAGTGCTCTCTAACATTATAAGTAAAGGGGTCAAATCTAACTACTGGGACAATTTTTTTTATAAGCAACTGATTTTATGAGATGTAAATCATCTGACAGCTTCACCGTGTTGGTTGTTTCTTGATTAAAAATGTTTACTGACACTCTGAACTTTTTCCAAGATTAGACGCAAGGATAACAGAAATGCAAGATTTTTTTCACCTTTGTATATGCCAGATAACATTTCTCTAACATCTTTCTTCCACTTCCATAATCAAAGTGAGTTTTAATCTAGATCCACTGTGCTACAATACGGCGGACTGCGCATACAGTGGAAAGCCATCTAGTCTTACAGTTTCTTGGTATTTTAACAGTGGAACTGCCGTTATTTATAGCTTCATGCCACACTTTATATGACATCTGCCTTAAAGATGAAACCGAGAACCATTTTTAGGTCTCTGCTATAAGAAATTCAAGACTACAAGGGACATAATCTGCAGCTGCATGTGATACTGCTAGTGGTAATGAGTAGCATGCACACGTAAAAATGATCAATGAAGGGGTATCTTTTTTTAGCCTGTGATAGACTCCAATATTTATGCATACCGTTTCCAATTCGCCTTTCAAGGCTTCAACAATGAACTCGGCATTACATGCTTCTCACTCAACTAGATTTACACAGATTGAAACAACTCTTCCGGCAATCCTCCTGAAAATGTACAACAATTCCAAACATCTCAAGAGCATTAATGTCATATGACTTATCTACAAGCAAAATGTACTTCGTTCTCGGCTAGCACTCTGCTGGGCCCGCGTTCGATTCTCCGACCGGCCAATGAAGAATTAGAGAAATTTATTTCTGGTGATAGAAATTCATTTCTCGTCATAACGTGGTTCGGATTCCACAATAAGCTGTAGATCCCGTTGCTGGATAACCAATTGGTTCTTAGCCACGTAAAATAAATCTAATCATTCGGGCCAGCCCTAGGAGAGCTGTTAATCAGCTCAGTGGTCTGGTTAAACTAAGGTATACTTCGTCTTCTTATGGCCAATAGCATTCAATAGATCATTTTCAAAGCGTAGACTTAACACATTCTCAATAATCTCGAGAAACTTGGTTCTGTGCATCTTAATTTTTTAGATGATTGTACAGTCGTTAACTGAAGAGTTAGAATACACGTTAAATGGTCACTGATCAAAATGGCTGGACGGCAATAGATATAACACAATATTGGTTTCTAAGCGTAAGGTTCAATCATATTTCTATAAAAAAGGAAATTTTGGTATGTATGTTTCCAGGGTCCCACTGGTTCAATCAATGTTTCTTGGTTTTACTGTGACTGATCAAGTCGAAGTATTCTTTCCAATTTTTCAACCTGACAGGCGACAGTCTTCAATTATTCACTTATAAACTTTTGCTTATACCGTTGCACTTTTGGCATGATGAAGAGGGACCAAGAAATAAAATTTATATAACAAACAACAACACTATACAGTGTACGATTTTAGGAACTGAAACTGAAGACGACAGGGACATTCAGTCTGTGCTAAGCAAGCAATGACACATATGTTATAAGCAAGTACTGAACGTGTGTTTCACAGTGTAGCACGTAGTAAACAACGAAAGATTCTGTGAACCCTCTGATATTTTCAATTTTTCATTACAAACTTCGGTTTTATAGTATAACTGATTGTTTATCTCTTCGAAAACGCTAAAAATCCCTCGGAAAAGTAATCAAAATGCCAAATTTCCCGCTAGCTGCTAAACACTACGCACTGGCCGCTAGATAAGTTAGAAAATCGCTAGATCTAGCGAGAAAAAAAAGCCTGAAATGGCAACACTGAGTCAACTTAAGTGTGATCTCTATATCTCGAATAACATTTAAGGTGAAATGAGGGAGAAAAAAGTATATGCAGCATATGACCGGTATCTTAAATTACGTGATTTAATTCAATCATCCGAATTTTACAAGCCTAGAAATTAAAGCTGGTCCCTATTCATCTCTCCTCATAAGTTCCTCAACGGACTCGTCGGTATAGTTCTCGGCTAGCACTTTGCTGGGCCCGCGTTCGAGTCTCCGACCGGCCAATGAAGAATTAGAGGAATTTATTTCTGGTGATAGAAATTCATTTCTCGCTATAATGTGGTTCGGATTCCACAGTAGGTCCCGTTGCTAGGTAACCAACTGGTTCTTAGCTACGTAAAATAAATCTAATCCTTCGGGCCAGCCTTAGGAGAGCTGTTATCAGCTCAGTGGTCTGGTTAAACTAAGGTATACTTACTTATCTCTCCTCATTAAACCTTACGCAAGATCAAAGTAAATAGATTTATGGGCGTTGAAGAGCTTTCTATCACAAAGGAACTCCTGGTTCTACTGGGCAGGTGATGGTGTCATGGTGTCAATTCTTTCATAACTTTCTTGGGTCTTCTTTATCTATAACCTATAATTATTTTCTTCTGGGGATATTATAAACGGAAATGGACTAGTTCCCGTTATATTTCTTTCCGCTCTCGTTAATGGCGCTGTTTGTGGGCGGCACTTCGGGACTCGTTTTCTCAAGATGTTTATGATTGGATTGGTGCTTCTAGTGATTATTTACATTCGCTGCTTATGGCTGCTGGACGTGGGTGTTGTTAGTGGGAGTTGTATTCAGGATCTATTTTCGAAAGCTGCACAATCTGATTCCTTTTGATTTGCTCCCTGGCGTTTTATAAGTCGGTATTCCAGGGCTCATTTTTTAAAAATGTAACTAGTATCACTTGCAGGAGTCTCTTTCGGGGTTCGTTTTAGCACGTAGTTCATTACTGTAGGTCATTAATTATTCAGTTCTAATATTCACATGTGTTTCTAATGTTCGTAAGTGTTCCTTACTGTTCATAACTAACAATAAGAAGCTGCTTCTCTAAAAAGGTACAAAGATATGAAGCCTGGCTCATTTAAACTACGAGAGAGAGCAACATGTTGTCTAATGAAAAACAAGAAAAAGAGCAACTTTCCTAAAAGGTAGACAGTTAATCATGGTACAGGGGAAAACAACGGGTCAAATAAAAACTCCTAACAAAACTTTTAAATCATTGTAACAGTATCAATAAGAACAACCAGAACAAAGACAGTAATAACAATGTCAACATAAAACCAATAAAAACGCTAAACTCCATAACAGTCACTTCCATTGGTATATTTATAGCGGAAAATACCAATAACTGTAGTACCACTATCATTTTTCTGGGAGAGAGAGAGAGAGAGAGAGAGAGAGAGAGAGAGAGAGAAACGCCAAAGCTGCAGAGGCAAACCTTTCCAAACCAGGAGAGAGAGAGAGAGAGAGAGAGAGAGAGAGAGAGAGAGAGAGAGAGAGAGAGAGAGAGTAGCATTCGACAACAAAGAAGTCATCTGAAAATACTAATTGGAGAAGAGAGAACCAAGTATGCTTCAACATGCTTCATTTTATGAAAGAAAGCGACATAAATACATAGCTAAGCCATCACTGTACGAGAGAAGAGATATAAATAATGGCGACTGACGACGTCCATAAACAGCAATAACGTGTCTCGTGCAAGTGACTTAGATGATTTGTTGGGATGAGGGAAAGCTGGAGATAAAAACAAGATTAGCGGCCTATCTGAAAAAAAAGAATGTCACAGACTGAGTTTGGGTAGGCTGTGCTTATATATATATATATATATATATATATATATATATATATATATATATATATATATATATATATATATATATATATATATATATATATTCCAATAATCACAATGACACGTGATTTTTACATATCAATTAAACCGCAAGTGACTTTATTTCTATGCCAATGAATGACGAATTCCTTCTCCAATGGCATAGAAATAATTCGGAACTATCAGGACCTACACTCAGTTTGATATTTCTTTACTTGTGGTTTAACTGAGACACACACATACACTATATATATATATATAAATATATATATATAATATATATATATATATATATATATACCTATCACATACATATATATATATATATATATATATATATATATATATATATATATATATATATATATATATATATATATATATATATATATATATATATATATATATATATATATATATATATATATAATTACATACATACATACATACATACATATTTACATACATATATATATATATATATATATATATATATATATATATATATATATATATATATATATATATATATATAACGAACACTGCCTATGAGACACAAAAATTTTTTTATGGTTCTTCTCGAAATGAGCAAATGCAGTAAAGAATCATTTCAAACAAGATCCCACTAACGGCCACTGGAAACAGTGAAGAAATAACCAATTTTGACGGTAATTACTAGCACTCAAGATTTTGCACATACAGAGGCCACTAGAGGACTGTAAGCTGAGGAGGTACTAGTGCTGACTCAACAAATGGCAATAAGCACTTCAGCGTGGCAAGCGAGGGCACGGGAACCTGAGCGGGCTGTAGTACCTCAATATCCAGATACTACAGAATATTTGCCTATTTCCTGCCAAGCAAATTTAAATGTGATTAAATCCCGTAAAGCCAAAAATGCAATAAGCACAAAAGTTTATGTCAACGTAGATAACTATACAAAATCTGAGGAAATTTCAAAGACAATACAAATAACTATGATCAAATATCAATGAATCACTCAACTGTGCTTGTACCCCGGCCATGATTCGAACCTGGGCCTTTGGTTAAGGACCCATCGATATTAACGTGTATACGTTTCTTCATAGACGATACAGATTGCAGAGGAAAATGACTATTGCATAAATAACTATGATCAATTATTAATGAATCGCTCAAATGTGCTTGTACCCCGGCCATGATTCGAACCTGGGCCTTTGGTTAAGAACCAATCGATATCAACGTGTATAAGTGGCTAAATTTCATAATTGGCCAAGTGTTCAAACCTACATGGTGAGATGGGTTGATATCGATTCTAATTAAGAATCCTGAATTCAACAGGAATATTTACAGCAGATTCGTTGTCAACTTATATCTCTCTCGACAGCCCAGTGGTCAAAATCAACTTATTACCGTTGCATCTTAACCAAAGGCCCTCGTTCAAATCCTGGCCGTGGAACAAACACTTATAATTATAATTCCCTTTGGGTGTAAGATATTCCCATGGTATAGTGAATTTGATATCAAATCATAACTGTGGCTTAATACTTGTGAATTTAATTGTCTTTGTATTTTGAATGCTACCATAAGCCATTTTGGGACAGTTTGGATTATCTGGCTTTTTCATAATTGCATAAATAATTCCCTGATAATGTTCCCATTAATAGTCCTTTAGTTAATTTCCACCGTTCGCTGCAACGGATAGCAAAGCGAAATTTGTCCGTAACCTTCGGCAAAAGCTGTATTTCTAACTAGGTGTTCGGTAACCTGACGACACTTTCACGATTAGTAGTCCACGGCCTTTCTTAAATATAATTTTATTTTTATGTTTTCGATTACCATCCTGATACACTTTTCTTATTTTTTCATAGCAATACCCTCACAGAGAATCTTTCCAGTTAAATGGTACTTCTTTTTCTCGCAAGTTCCTCAAGTAAATCTTAAAATCTCGAAAAGGGAAACACACATGGAAGCATAGACTTCTATCACTAAGAACATAAATTAAATGTAATAAAAAACTGGAACCATTAGGAGATTACCATCTATTTGCATGACCTTATGTAATGGTAAAAAAAAAAAGTTACGAAGCTTTTTTTTTTTTTAATGAAACTTCAAGCTTTGTTTCGTCCAGCAATTCAGACAGGTTTAGCAGTCACTACAGTATTTCTTCCTCCTAACACAAACGGCTGGACTGCAAATTACTGGCTCTAGCTACATTTCAATGAAAGTTGATTATCATCGAGGCCTAGGGTAACTACTGAACACTGAGGTAAACCAATTTGAGATACTTGCCAATTTCTCACTGATTAAAACAAAGTATCAGATTAAACACAGGTACCCTACAATACAAAGAATGTTAAATAAAAGGAGTCACGAACGATATGCTCCCTCAATGGACGTAGCATCTTTGACCTCGGGTGAATATGACCCTGGCGCCTCTCGGTCACCTAACAAATGACCCTTTTTCCGGCCGAGCGGGATTGCCATCGATCGCCAGCGGCACTAACGCTGATAACAAGTTGCAGATTTATCGCCGCCGCCGTGTTGGAATGGAAAACATAAAAGCTTCATTTATAATGTACACTGCGGAATAAGTAAATACGAAAATAATTACATTTTATCCCCTTAAGGATCAAGTTTTAGTATATATACTTATAAAGTACATGAAAGAAACATTTTACACCATTCAATAGAAATTAATATTGCTATGATTATTTTAATAATTACGAGGAAAAAATACGCATTTTAGAAAACTGTATACGTCAGTATATAAAACGAAAATTTAACAATCCAGCAGTCAAGTCAGGCAATATATTTGACAATGGATACAACTGACCTGTTACAGAATATTGTTAAGGAAGCGGAAATAGTTAATTTAGTGAAATTGCGAAATTCGGTCGGATTAAAACCCGGAATATAAAAGTAGACAATAATGAAGATAAAGTTCACGAAATAATGACTCAACAAATGGTAAGGATTTGCTAATATTCATCCAGTGAAACATTACAAATAGTAAAAGGTTCATCATTTGTGGTATAAGAAAACAACACACAATACTGATTTTGCCAGAGGTAGTGAATATGATGAAATGCGAAAAATAGCTATAGTACGGTAAAAAAAATTAAAATCTAAAGGATGGGCTTGAAACTAAATAAACAAATCCATAAAATAACAATAGCAAATGCTTTTCGGAAAATTCTGAACGAGGTAGGGCATAAACTAAACACCAAAATGCAATTACATAAACATATAATTAACTAGATAAGAATAAATCAAAGGTAAAACCTGAAAACTGCATTATAATCGTGAACTAAATTAAAGAGCCGAGAACATTAAAAGACTAAACAAGCGTACTGCGTGGGGATAGTGAAAAGAAACTGCCGAAACTAGTGAACGACTAGAAAGTGTTCATTACCAATTATTACTGCGGTACATTAAGGAAGCAGGGCTTCAGTTAAAAGTCTGCTGGGAGTAATAGATCGTCAAAATAAATATGCCGTAATCACACATCATACCAGGATAAGGAAAAGTTTTGCTTTTATTCACTATGAACATTCTATTCAGCTGAATTTTGCTTCGCGTGTTACACAGCCTTTTGGGTATGTTGCATGTGGTTAATAATGATAATGACTCTAAATTCTCATATCAAAAGCAGAGTGAAATCAACAATAAACCTTTCGGCAAAATATATCAAAATCCTTTCGGGAAACTGCCTAGATTACTTGATCAATCTGAAAATTTAAAACCAGAACATTCCAAAACACTTGAAAAAAAAAACAGTATATGACCAATAAAAAAGGCCAAAATCAGTTGGATTGTTTGGAATTATCTTTTAAACTTAGTAAAAGTGATGTTTTTTATTTTTTTATTTTTCTTATTTTTTTTTAGTTCGCTATAGTGAAACTGGTTTTTGACACGTAGGAAAACCCAACAAGCACTAATCTATGATAATGGAGACGGTTGGTAAGTTTACCTGAAAAACATAGGCTTACGGGACCCTTCTCATCTGCTTGAACTCTCTCTGTCCGCAATATATTTTGCCTGTAAATCCAAGCGTGTATGTATATGTATGTATATATATATATATATATATATATATATATATATATATATATATATATATATATATATATATATATATATATATATATATATATATATATATATATAGTTTATTTATAAACAGTAATAACTAAAAAAATATTTTTAAAAGGTACAGAAAAGAACAGTTCTAGCATTTCGTTTTTTAAGGGAAAAGTAAAATTTCATACATGAAAAGAAAAAACAATAATGGACCGGATTTAGCTCAAGATCTGCCAGTTGAATAGCCCTGCTACATTGGGTACTCTGCCCGAAAAATTTGTCTGCCCGAATTCTGGGGTGGGGCTGCATGCTCCCCAGCCCCCCGGGCTCGTATACCTATGCTGAAAAACACTGCAAATTCACTGGTAATGCAAGGTATAACGATAATTGTTAATGGAGACCAGTTGTAAATACCCCCAAGGTGTTTTTATCCTTCCTGTTTACATTCTGAGTTTCAAATTAGGAAGTAAACTTATGAATTTAAAGATTTCTCATTGATAGAGATGATCAGGTTCTCGACAGTTTATACTAGAGATTTTAATGTATTTTGCAAACAAAGAAACAACAAAAAAATTGCCGAGGATTTCATTCTTTAGTAATATAATAATGATGAAATACTTCAGTTTCTCCGTTTTTTATTTTGTATGTTCTTTCTCAACATCAACGTAATTGAAAAATTAGTCCGTTAAGTTTGTGTCCATTATTCTATTTTACATAATGCTACAGTCAAAGCAAAAATTTCTTGGTAAAGGTTAGTGAAGATTTCAGGTTTTCCACATAAATAGGCAACTCATCCTTCCTATCAATAGCTATTACTCAAGGAAGCTTCGTTGTGAACACAACAACTTTTGGAGAGTAAGGTACAATATCAAATGCATAACTCCTTTAGTTAATTTTCTTCAAGCATTAAATAATGGATGACATGTCATCATACAACACATATAAAAGAGAAAGGATGTAAGACGTTGTCATTAACGTCACGAAATATAAATTCTAAGAAATTACACCAACAACACCACCACCAACAACAACAACAACAACAGAAAATTAAAGAATAGAGAAATATTTGAAGTAATACCAAGAGTACTTATCCGAGACACAGATGATAAATATAATATAATGTTCTGGAGGAGAATTTCCCTGCATAATCATTTATTATTCAAAATGAGACAGCTATGCTTAAGGGTAAGTGTTTTTTCTAATGTATTCCTCAACTTTTACAACGAGTGAATAAGGGGAAAATATTATGTTCAGAGAAGAGATTTCTTACCTAGGATTATAATGCCATCGTGAATAATCCTACGAAAAAAAATAGACGTTCCATTATGCATATACAAGTCGTGAGACGGAAACAAAATTTTATTTACAACACTATTTCAGTTACTCATAGCTAAATTTACGCATAAACACAGACACTATATATATATATATATGTGTGTGTGTATATATATATATATATATATATATATATATATATATATATATATATATATATATATATATATATATATATATATATATATATATATATATATATATACGCATGTAAGTATGTACATGCTTGTGTATTTACAAGATTGAGTATGTTTGGGGAAAAAACGTTTGATGGCGAGTGATTATGGGTCAGGTTTGAAAACGAGAATAAAAATGAAAGAGTCCCCTTGAGAGAGTCTAAATGCGCCTTATTACAGGATTTGGAGTACTTGAAGAGGTGATCGTGTTAGTTGGTTTGCATGCAAAGGCAGATAACAGGTGAAGAGATGGTGTTGTGAGCATCAATGGTGTCCCTAGAGTAAACAAGATTAGCATCTTGTGGAAGGGGTTTGAATGTTGTATATACATGATTTAAAAAAAAAAAATCATACACAAGTACACTTGGGAAAGTAAAAGAATGCATTAGTCAAGTTAGATGGAAAAGCAACCTGATAAATGTAATGGCGGAATGAGGCGCCGATGGGAAAATATCTCATCTTTATTTGGGCTATGTAAAAGTTATGACTGATGTAAGTGCAATTTGGAGAGGAATGGGAGAAATATAGCTGTAACGGTAATCAAGACATGTGAAGCGATAAGATAGGAGTACAGAGAACATACACGGAGAAAATGGATGAAAAATATACAAGGGCTAATCATGCAAAGTTGAAGGACTATAATGAGGAGTGTGCAAAGTGCCAAGATGGATTAATGGAGAACGAAGGGATGTGCAAATCCCTTAATTTAAAACCGGTTACGTTGTTCAATTTACCATGAACATTCGAAGATATGTATGTTCTACACGAACTAAAGTATATATATATATATATATATATATATATATATATATATATATATATATATATATATATATATATATATATATATATATATATATATATATATATATATATATATATATATATATATATATATATAATTTTATATATATATATACATATATGATCTTGATTTTGAATAATATGCCTGAGCAAGAGTTAGCTTCCTACAAAAGACTACCAATGCCACATTAATTCTTCAACTACTGAAGCCTAGAAGAACCTCGTACACAAAATTTCACAATATTAGCTGCTTTATACACCTACGCAGAGAGCTCATTAGCAGTTTGTCAAGACCCCCTAAACACACTGCATCATTCACATCTATATTTCCTGTCTTATCTACTTTCTCAGTGTTGAAGACCTTCCTTCCCCAAGTCTCTCACGCCAACTATCCATCCTTTTGTACTTCTTTCCTCCTCCTTTCCATGGTTTTCGAAATGTACGTTTTTATCAGCATATTCCCCCCAACATTTCCACATTACCGAGCCATCTAAACAGCTCTGACCGTCATTTCATCTAGGTGAATTTTTTGCCACCTCCGTGTATCAAGATATTTCTTATCCTTCCAATTCTTCTTGCGCTCCGATGTAATGTACTGTGCAAACATTTTATCTCGACAACATCAACCTCTTTTGCTGTCTTTTCATTCAACAATCACACTCCACTTTCGAACTGGAGCGTTGGCTAAACATTCTCTTCATACATGTTACCACTATATGCATTTCAGCATGTAACAGTCTTTCATAGCACTATACTATAACAGCAAACTTTTGGAACATAAGCAGGATAATAAAACAAAAGCGTACTTGCAAAATGATCCTTGCCGGGTCGTCTACACACCTTCATAATGATGCTTGCGCACGTTAAAATAAAAATGCTATGTTCATAATCGTTATCTTGATCCTAGCTCAGCTTCGAAAAATATGATGTATTTAAGAGAGTGTGGAAGGCAAGTCCGTGAAATAATAATAATAATTTTTAAAAATCCACATAAAACTTTTGCTTTGGTTTGTAAATGAAATAAGAGGATATGATTTGCAAAATGTAATTAACTGCAATTTCAATCGGAAAATAAGCATTAACGAGGAATATAAAAATGCTAATAAAGAATGAGACAGAAAAATATAAATGTTGTAGATTAGTAAAATTTCCTAGTAGGGTTTACATTCCTTAAAAATTGACTTGAAACAGTATGCGTACGTACAGAATTACTTGAGGTAAAATATTACAACAAAAATACTTCTATTAATGCCACTTGACAATAGTTTAAAGATTTTCTTGCAACAATTATAATAATCACATACTGTGACTAAGAATTTCAAAATGGTCTCAAAGATAATTATGAGAATAAAAAGAAAAGATAAGAAGTCAATATATTATTTCCTGTCGCAAGAGAACTGCGGTCATTTCATTAAAGCAGACACTTCTAAGGAAACTCTTCCTTAATCGTACAGTCCTATGCTCATTGCTTGCTTGTATCTGACTGAACAGCTAGTGATATCTAAAACTTATTCATTCCAAAGCGAATACACATTTATAAAGGCCCACAACATTACCACCGTTCCATTAAATTATCCTTGCTACATGTATTCTATGCTGTCACTATTATCTTAAGAAAATGAACAACGTGGATCTTCCTGGAAATAACAAATGATTTATGGCACATAATGTGCCACTAGGAAGTCATATAACATTTAAACAGGTGCTTCCTTTCTGCTGCATTCTTGCACTTATTAACACAATGAACGAAACAATTTCTCATCACAGATGAAGGCAGGCTGTATCGCAGATGTAAACGCCTCATTGGTAATAAAGTTTAGCTTAAAATAGTAATAAGAGAAAGTACCAATGTCGTAATAATAAAGTATAGTATGTTTCAAAATAGCAATAATAGAAAGTACTATTGTTGTAATAATGAAGTATACATACTGCTTAAAAATAAATATTACTAACACCTATATAATTAATTCTTTAAAGGAATACTGGGATATGTAACCAAAGATAATGGAATAAAGCAAAGAAATCAAAATAAAATTAAAGTCTGTTTTAGAAATATATATATATTATACTTTTTGCTGCAAATGTTTATGAAAAATAAATCTCGTAATAAAAGACAAAATTAAAAAGTACAAAAAAAAACAATATGACACTGCAATACCTATAAAGGAAGAACAATATCTGTGAGCCTAAACATTTGGAATCAGTGATTATAAAGACTGCAATTTTAAGTCTTCCTCTGATTAATTAACTCGTGGCTGATACTGGTGATTGGACGTACACTGCAGCATTATTTTTAATGTCCATAATGAATAACCATTAAAATAATATACCAATGATTTGCGTTTTAAAGAAATATATATATATATATATATATATATATATATATATATATATATATATATATATATATATATATATATATATATATATATATATATACACACACATATATACATACATATATATATATATATATATATATACACACACATATACAGCTGAAGGGGTAATTAATTCGAATGAAATGCTACTAACTGATTCACTGCTGGGTCGGGAAGTTGGAAAAACTCGCTGGTATATTAAAAACCTCACGCACGGTAGTACTTAGGTTCCAACTTCTTTTATGACTTGTATGGGTCAAATGGTAACGCCTTGCGTTCTGATACATCATCTGTCTCTTCTCTTGACCTCATAAGTAGAGGCAACAGGCTTTCAGACTTCACCCACTCACTTTGACAGCGAGAATGCAACTGTTTCATTTTTCGAATCCTAAAGAGATAAAGCTGATAGAGCCACTAACCCTAAGGAAGTAGGCTTATCAGTTAATAGGCCAACGATACTCAATTAGGCTCCTCTCTGCCTTGTGTCACTGATTTATCCCAATAAATGAGCTGCTCCTTGCGTCTCACGACCATATTAACAATGCTCTCTGCCGCAGCGATAATAGTCAATTAAAAACTAACCGACTGGCAGGCACATAAATGAAGTGACTGACCTGGAATATCTCTTAACCGGGAACTTGATTCATTATTTAAAGTTTATGGATGTGCCACTAACGCACATCTTGGTCTAATCGACGTCATTCCTTGCAAGGAAAATGGCTTATTTGTCAGGAAAAAAATACTAACAAAGTATTCCGGGCAAACATTTTTATTACCTTTTCCCAAGAGTATTATAAAAAAGTAAATATTAAATTGCCACTCTTGGCACTAAAATTCTTATACTTTGCATGTTGTCACATTTCACTCTGGGAAGACCACGAAAACAGAGTACTTCTTTTAGATTTAAACTGTTTGCTTTGAAATCCATACTTTTTCCCCTGAATACTCCCCCAGCATTTTCGGATGGCAAAATATGCCTTACAAAGAAATGCACAAAATATTAAGCCCTTATTAAACTATGAATTGTGAAAGTGTTGGTGAAAATATCTTGCATTACAAATTAATCATAAAACATGACCATATATGAACTGTATTTGGAGTTCATTACAACTTCAGAAGCAATAACTACTGCATAACTGCATTATTTCTCGGAGTAAATGTGATTGCGTGAGAGCCACAACCCGTCGACCAAACAAGACCTTTTATTATCTCCGGCGACTCCAAAGTTAATTACAGAGAATGTCTTGGTTCAGGTGTTACAATTCGACAGAGAAAGCCTGCTCTTTAATTCTCTTAATCGTCTATTACCTTCAACTGATAAAGATATTACATTTCTGAAAATATATGTATTTAATACTAACAGTCGTTTCTGCATTAGTGTTGGCATCTCTAATCACTGGACCATTATGACACGAAATGTGAAATGAACAGTATATTCCCAGTAATATAATATGAAAAATTGGTATTATAATGGTTGCACCATTATAAAGAATGATTTGTCTTAAAACTTCTCAACATCAATAAAAAAAATCAAATTTCTAACAAATTAACCTTGACGTAATGATTTCTGTTTACAGGTAAACCAAAACAGACTGAAATTTTTAAAAAATTGAAAGCTGTCGAGAATCAAAGATTTGACAGGTTTGTTGAGAAGTTATAATAATACCAAAAACAACTGAATTCATATTGGTCGTCCATTAAAATTCTATGTTATTAGTAAGGAAAGGGAAACAATTAACTAACCATAAACTGCTTGGTCGCACTATCTCTCTAAAATTTATTCTTGTCCCTAGAGGGACATCAAACGTATTCTAGACTACCTAGACCGCTTGTCAGACTTAAGTAGTGTTGATTTTCAACATATTCTTAAGATATCTCTGACGTATTCTTCTAAAGTCAGTACTATTTTTCAAGATGAGCTGTTAATGTAATACAGTTCTAACTCCACAGATTAAAGAAAGAACCTACTGCAGTTGTTACAGAATAATTTACAACACTCCAGTAATCTCTCAGGTTGCTTAAAATTATCTTAAAGTATTCCCGAATGAACTTTAAATCAAGAGACTTTTTCTTTAAAATTATTATATTCTGTTCAAACATCCGAACACTCTTACATAAAAACTTTGTAACCTGGATTTTTGAGGTTATAGATTTGACTTCATTCTCAGTCTTAGCTGCCTTAGACTTTCCATATCTGGTCCCACATTATACAGTCTTGTGGTACGTTAGTTATTTTAATTCTTTACTGGAGAGACGAGTGTGACAGTATTTATCTCCCTGCAAAATGAAATGAATTGGTAATTCCAGTTGAAAGAAATCAGAGGGAGATGAAGAAGTTGTAGCCACTTGAATATAAAACTGAACGTTACAAAAACCAAAATGGTTTTTTAGCAAATCTCATAATATACACAACGTCTATGATCCAGCGTAAGTAGGTAACGCTACTCATTAATTCTGAAGACCTGATAATACCTCGTGTAAAATTTAGCTATATTTTTGTTTTCTATGTTTTTGTACTGTAGTATTCAATAAATAGTTTGAAAGCTGTTCAAACCAAATGCTTCATGTGCTTTGTTCTACCACTGACGGGATTACTGTCCCCTGTTTGGGTATCACTATCCCCTTTTCTCTCAAATTTTTTAGTCATATTTCAACTATATTTTATATATTTACATTTTTGTATTTTGGTTTGTTAATTTTCTATAGTTAAATACTGCAGCGTTTTCGACAAATGCGCTAAACTGAGACATTCAAATTGCTTTTCCCGATGTGTGGACACTTAATATACTGCAGCATCTCTGATGCTTACTACTATCCGTATGCACGAACGAATTCTTCATGAATAAATTAAAATGAATAAAATCATACATGCAGCCTGAGTAAGTGATTGTCAATATCCCTACATATGCAGCCCAGATTTACAATTCAATTCTCTCTCTCTCTCTCTCTCTCTCTCTCTCTCTCTCTCTCTCTCTCTCTCTCTCTCTCTCTCTGTCAATATCGTTGCATTTGCAGCCCAGATTTACAATTCAACTCTCTCTCTCTCTCTGTGTCATTATCCTTGCATTTGCAGCCCAGATTTACAATTAAACTCTGTGTGTGTGTGTGTGTGTCAATATCCTTGCATTTGCTGACCAGATTTACAATTAAACTCTCTCTCTCTCTCTCTCTCTCTCTCTCTCTCTCTCTCTCTCTCTCTCTCTCTCTCTCTCTCTCTCTCTCTCTCAAAATGTGTACTGTACATGGCTCAGTGTTTACATAGTGCATTTTTTGTAACCAACTACAACTGCATATAAGACGTTAAGAAAACGCTCCATATGGAGGCCTACGTAAGAACAGGGTTTACACTATAAGGTTTGTGAACACAGAAAAGGAAATCATGCGGAACGAAAATTCCTCGAAAGGAAAGCAAAACTTCCCAGAAGAGTCAAGAGAAATGCGTCTCTAATCTAAGCTTAAATTGTAAGGATTACTATGATTTCACTTTGGACCCTTACTCTCATTCTACTGAGATCCCAACATTGTCGTTCCACACATAGATAGTGGTGGTATCAGTTAGTTCAGCAGACGAAAGAGGATTTAATAAATCAAAAATCAACATTATAAAATGTGTAGAGGCAATGGATATATATATATATATATATATATATATATATATATATATATATATATATATATATATATATATATATATATATACTGTGTGTGTATATATATATATATATATATATATATATATATATATATATATATATATATATATATATATATATATATATATATATATATATATATATATATATATATATATATATATATATATATATATATATATATATATATATCTTAACCTTAAGGTAACCTACGTATAATGTTCTTACCCATTAAACAAGAGCAACGGAAGACCTGTATATTAACTGTTTCTTCTACGGAACAAAATAATGTGCAACAAGGTAAGATTTGAAAACTTTGACAATGAATGCAATCTCAATTTCCCCAAAAGAGCAGCTAAACCTGGAACCCATTTCCCGATTATGCACTGCCTTCTACAAACAGATGTGAAAAGCCAAATGACCAATTATCAACCAACCGTAATAAAGGTAATAACAACAGATAGAGGACACGAAATCACCCTTTCAGTAATATCAGAGAACAAAAAACATAACTGATGATAACACCACAGGAATTTTATTAGCAAATCTCCCCTTTTAGTCCCTTATAAAAATTCCCATGGGTTATCTTTTATGAAACCGGAAATGTAGCAAAAGAAAAGACACTTGTATTCAAAATATCTCGACTATGCCACAATAAAGGAAATGAGCCTTCCCGATCTTTTTCTGAGCGCTCGTTTGAGCTGAATTTGATCTCTTTCAAGAGAATCTAATTGCACATTACTAGTCAAACAATCCCTCTTACAGGAAAGACTCTACATTATGATGACTGAAATCTGTCACATGAAACAAATAGGTGATAAAAGAAAAATATTAACATAAAAATTGGTTTTCGGGAAAGTGATAGCTAATTATCATACCACCGCTAAATAACTGTTTGAGTACCATCATAATCAAATGCATAAAATAATACTGAAGTCATATAACATGTTGAACTAAGCAGCAGGCACATAACACAAACATATAAACGACTTACGCAATGGGAAAGCCATATTCTGAAAACGGAACAACATACCATAACGTCATGAAATATAAAGGGAAAGAAAATTAGAAACGTGGGAAGGCGGAGGAAAGTAAAAAAAATATTAGCAACAACTCCATGATGGAGAGTAAAACAAAATACAGATCGTAAACGAATTTTGATGAAACCGGCAATGGTTCTCCTTGACGCTAAATAAGAGTCTGTAATCTAAAAGTAAGGTTGGCTGTGTCAAAGAGATCGTTGAGTTTGTAGAAAGGGGTGGCTTGATGCCAATCGGAATTTTCCATTAAACTTCGAAAGTCAAATGGAATCTTAAAATTTTATTTAATTTGTTCATCGATGTATAGCACTGAACACTGATATTTCAATGTTCTGCAGAAAAAAAACTTAGTAAATTACTGCAAAATGCAGTGCAGTAATCCAACATTACTTTTAAACAAACTCGATCCTCGTACGATTAATGACTAACCTTCAAAGTTAGCTTAGTATCTGTCTTACTAATTTGGAACTATTTCTGCACCCTTAATCTCAGGTGCAAAATCCTGACGAATTAAAAAAAATTGTTTTTACTGCATCTGTCATTTGCCCGCCACCATGGCTGGCTTTAGCAATGATATAAACCAGTTTTTAAACACACTGTCCAACTAATATATATATATATATATATATATATATATATATATATATATATATATATATATATATATATATATGTGTGTGTGTGTGTGTGTGTGTGTGTGTCTGCCTGGGTCTGAGTGCATAATTATGCATTCAAATATACATACATACACACACACACACACATATATATATACATACATACATATATATACAGTATATATATATATATATATATATATATATATATATATATATATATATACATATACATATATATATAAATTTATATATAAAGGTAAAGCTCTCCCGCAGTTACCCTTCTCAAGTATAAGAAAACCAAAACTATACTTCCAATAAACTTAAGCAGTGGACAATTCCTATAAAGTAGTCCTTTCCTTTTGCTTATTTTGTCCGAAAGTAAAGAAAAACGTGCAAAAACTGAAAACAATCAATTACAAGAGGATAAATAATAACAACTGACGTTTGAAAAACGAGAAAAATCTACTCTAGCTCACCTGCAAATAACGAGGAATAATGTCAAAATATTTTTCCCTAAATTTTGCCAAATGTAATTAGTGCTGCAGTCTTTTCTCGGACTAGAGATATGGGGATTGGGGACTGGGGACAGACATGCAATTATAACACAACCTCTCTCTCTCTCTCTATATATATATATATATATATATATATATATATGTGTGTGTGTGTGTGTGTCTATGTATATATATCTCTCTCTCTCTCTCTCTCTCTCTCTCTCTCTCTCTCTCTCTCTCTATATCATATAAATATAAATACATATAGATATACATATACATATATATATATATATTATATATATATATATATATATATATATATATATATATATATATATATATGCACACATATATTATAGATATATATATATATATATATATATATATATATATATATATATATATATATATATATATATGTGTGTGTGTGTGTTACATTTTACTGCAGCGTGACCCCTCAATACCACATCACGAAATGTCGAAAGATGTTTGACGACGTCAGGTAGCAACGCTTCATCGAAGCGCTGCTTTAAGCTTCCTCTTGCAAGTAGCACATAAATGGCAGAGGGGAACGAATCCCAGTCTTTTCATGTGGCCTGACATTTCAAACATTGCTTCGTGGTCCTTTTGCAGCCATGAACGACCATACATGCCAATAAAACTTTCTTAAAAAATGTCATTCTGTGGCAAAGATATTAAACACAATTGCCCTCCAAAAATATTTTAAAAATCGCCTAATCTAATTTCTTAACAATTTTACCCAAGTACAAAAATTTGCGTTGATGTTCACAAGAAAGTGCAATGAACGTCATATTTCTAATGTATGCCCGAATTATTCAACATATTATTTATTCTGTTTTTATTTTTTCAACTCTTCATTAGATTATAAGATTTAAACCTTGAAACCTGGTACTGTTGCAGGTAAACCTTTCAGAATATTTCGTTTAAAAATTAATTAATATACCTTGGAGTTTCATCTACACTATGTGCCTGTTTTTTATTCAAGACAAAATGCAAATTCTTTAGTTAATACCTAATTTCTAAAACAATTTATTTTTCATGATTCACTCAAAAGTGCTTAAACTAACAATACATTCAACTAAAAGTAAACACGCTCACAATATACTGTATATATTTAAAGGTGACCATGCTCAAAATACATTCATTTAAAAGTGCACAAGCTCACAATATATATTTATTTAACAGTACGCGCGCACATAAAACGTATCGTGCTATAATATCTGTTGATATCTGTATTCTCTCACAACAAAACAAAGCAGTGTATCTCAAATCTATGATCACTTTTGATCTTTTCCTTCGTGCACAGTTGTTTATAAACCCACTTCTTCCCGATTGTTTTATAGTCTCGCGTACTTAGTTTGTTTAGAGATGTGTCGATTTATCTTGCAAACACTCTAAGCTATTTACTTACTTCTATCTATTTACTTCTTTCAAATCACTAAAAGATGTCCATATTTTGGAGGCACTCAGGCCTGAGAGAGAAATTTTAAGACCCAATTGCTATCTCCTTACACTTTATACTACCGAGTATGTATGCTGTCACATGGCCTGGCTTATTAATTCATTTACTAATTGTTTATTAATTACCTCTCTTACTGAGTCCGATATTAATCAACTGATTTAATACTTAAAAATTAATTGAGAAATTCACTGTTTATCAATATACCAAACGTTTAAGGGGAGGGTTGATTGTCTTGCCTATGGATTTATTAAATGCCTTATCTGTTGATTTCCCTTTTGTTCCCCGGGAAGAATATCAACAATAGGGTTGGAAGACCTCACACATAATTGGACGAGAACTACGAGATGGGGGCTGGAAAGGAGTGGAGATTCGCGGAAGTAAAAGTTCCGAAGAGATAAGAGCTGCGGAGGCGATGATGATGACGATAACGATGATCATAATGATGATTTAATAATCTAGACTGATTTGTTCTTAATTCATTAACTTTTTTCATCAGTTATTTGCTTATTTTTTTTTAACTTATTCACTTACTATTCTTTCATTTACTTATTATTAACTTATTACGGTTTATTACTCAATGGCCACTTAACAATAATCCACCCATTCCCTGTGATTAAAAGATTGTACCAATTTGCCAATGTTTTCATCACCTACACATCCTCTCTTTCATTTTACATGAACTCATGGACTTGTGATTCATTAACTCAGGAATTAATTTGTTTACTGAACCTCTGATTTATTTATTGCTTATAATCCTATTAGTTTATTTACTCATTAAACCGGCGCTTGGTCTCAACAGTTGGATACAATTGCTCGGAACTCATGCTTAATTACCACAACTGAGTTAGATTACAGAATAAATAAACATTTCAGAGATAACACTACTTCTGGCTTTCAACTTGTCTTTGACATTTAGCGACCATGGACATTAATGCACTTTCCAAAGTAAATTTGAGAGAGAGAGAGAGAGAGAGAGAGAGAGAGAGAGAGAGAGAGAGAGAGAGAGAGAGAGAGAGAGAGAGAACCTTCCGGTAATAATGGCATAAGAGTGCATTTAAGAAACCTGTTCCTTCAACACTTGAACTATCCATTCGGTAGCTTTTGGAAATGTCAGTGACTTGGAAAATGACACAACTAGAATACCAGTGACTTGGAAAATGGCACACAACCAGAATACCAGTGACTTGAAAATGACACAGAACCAGAATACCAGTGACTTGGAAAATGACACACAACCAGAATACCAGTGACTTGAAAATGACACAGAACCAGAATACCAGTGACTTGGAAAATGACACACAACCAGAATACCAGTGACTTGAAAATGACACAGAACCAGAATACCAGTGACTTGGAAAATGACACACAACCAGAATACCAGTGACTTGGAAAATGACACACAACCAGAATACCAGTGACTTGAAAATGACACAGAACCAGAATACCAGTGACTTGGAAAATGACACACAACCAGAATACCAGTGACTTGGAAAATGACACACAACCAGAATACCAGTGACTTGAAAATGACACAGAACCAGAATACCAGTGACTTGGAAAATGACACACAACCAGAATACCAGTGACTTGGAAAATGACACACAACCAGAATACCGGTGACATGGAAAATGACACACAACCAGAATACCGGTGACTTGGAAAATGACACAGAACCAGAATACCGGTGACTTGGAAAATGACACACAACCAGAATACCAGTGACTTGAAAATGACACAGAACCAGAATACCAGTGACTTGGAAAATGACACACAACCAGAATACCAGTGACTTGGAAAATGACACACAACCAGAATACCAGTGACTTGAAAATGACACAGAACCAGAATACCAGTGACTTGGAAAATGACACACAACCAGAATACCAGTGACTTGAAAATGACACACAACCAGAATACAGGTGACATGGACTTGGAAATGACACACAACCAGAATACCGGTGACTTGAAAATGACACACAACCAGAATACTGGTGACTTGGAAAAAAAAGTTAGGTATACCTTAGTTTAACCAAACCGCTGAGCTGATTAACAGCTCTCCTAGGGCTGGCCCGAAGGATTAGATTTATTTTCCGTGGCTGAGAACCAACTGGTTACCTAGCAATGGGACCTACAGCTTATTGTGGAATCCGAACCACATTATAACGAGAAATGAATTTCTATCAATAGAAATAAATTTTTCTAATTCTTCATTGGCCAGCCGGAGATCCAAACGCGGGCCCAGCAGAGTACTAGCCGAGAACGATACCAACCTGTCCAATGAGGAATGGTGACTTGAAAAATGACAGACAACCAGAATACCAGTGACTTGGAAAATGACACACAAACAGAATATCAGTGGCTTGGAAAATGACACACAACCCTCACTTGGAAAATGACACACAACCAGAATACCAGTGACTTGGAAAATGACACACAACCCTGACCTGGAAAATGACACACAACCAAAATACCAGTGACTTGGAAAATGACACAGAACCAGAATACCAGTGACTTGGAAAATGACACACAACCAGAATACCAGTGACATGGAGAATGACACACAACTAGAATACCAGTGACTTGGAAAATGACACACAACCAGAATACCGGTGAACTGGAAAATGACACAGAACCAGAATACCAGTGACCTGGAGAATGACACACAACCAGAATACCAGTGACTTGGAAAATGACACAGAACCAGAATACCAGTGACTTGGAGAATGACACACAACTAGAATACCAGTGACTTGGAAAATGACACAGAACCAGAATACCAGTGACTTGGAGAATGACACACAACCAGAATACCAGTGACTTGGAAAATGACACAGAACCAGAATACCAGTGACTTGGAGAATGACACACAACGAGAATACCGGTAACTTGGAAAATGACACAGAACCAGAATACCAGTGACTTGGAGAATGACACACAACTAGAATACCGGTGACTTGGAAAATGACACAGAACCAGAATACCGGTGACATGGAAAATGACACACAACCAGAATACCGGTGACTTGAGAATGACACACTTGGAGAATGACACACGACTAGAATACCAGTGACTTGGAAAATGACACAGAACCAGAATACCAGTGACTTGGAAAATGACACACAACCAGAATACCAGTGACTTGGAGAATGACACACAACTAGAATACTGGTGACTTGGAAAATGACACAGAACCAGAATACCAGTGACTTGGAAAATGACACAGAACCAGAATACCAGTGACTTGGAAAATGACACACAACCAGAATACCGGTGACTTGGAAAATGACACAGAACCAGAATACCAGTGACTTGGAGAATGACACAACAAATACTGAGAATGGAAAATGACACAGAACCAGGTGACTTGGAAAATGACACAGAACCAGAATACCGGTGACTTGGAAAATGACACACAAACAGAATACCAGTGACTTGGAAAATGACACAGAACCAGAATACCAGTGACTTGGAGAATGACACACAACTAGAATACCGGTGACTTGGAAAATGACACAGAACCAGAATACCGGTGACTTTGAAAATGACACACAACCAGAATACCAGTGACTTGGAAAATGACACAGAACCAGAATACCGGTGACTTGGAAAATGACACACAACCAGAATATCAGTGACTTGGAAAATGACACCAAACCAAGAAGTTCATGGAGACTCATTCGTTATAAAATACGATGGCAGAGTTAACATCAACAGAAAGGGTAAATATTTTCACAAGTTGTCCAAAATTTGCGACATCATTTCTGAATCAATCTCCTCGATTGCAAATAATTTTCTTCTATAAGAAGCCAATGCGCTGTTACTAATAATGATACGATGCAGAAAGCAAAACTTTTAATCTGCTTGTATTTGGAGACATATATATTACAAGAGTATTTTTCAGGAATTTATCTAGTCTCATGTCCTACCATTTGTTTATCGTTTTCGTAGTACGACGTTCCGACCTGAACCGACTTTCAGCACAACCTTTAACTTAAATATCTTTAATTGATCATGGTGATAATCAAGCAAGCCTAATATCAATTTGTCTCTGAATAAGAGATTTAAGACCACTCCCAACCTACCAGATATGGACAGAGTAAAAAAAAAAAAGAAATAAAACCGCAGTAAAACAGAAACTAAAACAATATGAACAAACAAGCATATGAATTGCATATCATAATATACTGTACACTGATGATTACCGGGAAACATCCCCCAAAACTTGACTTAAAAGTGTGATAAATAATGTCAGATAAATAATAAGTGCCGTTATTACGAAAACAACAGACAGATGGCATAATATCGACAATGAATACTTCCTGGAAATAAACACTAATATGATGACTTATGTTACTAATCAAGAGTTATAAATCCTGAATCATACCAATACTTCGATAACTATACATTTGTAATGGAGGTCATATAAGACATCAAATTGTTGCAATAGCCCTGAAAATGGTACGCAAAGCAGACATGGAGGAACTTTTAAAATATTATGAAAAACAATTCGTAAACAGATGCAACAATTTAAGGTGAAACCTGAGAAAGAATCGAACGAGCAAAAAACAAACATAAGAATGTGCGCGGGTGCGTGCGTGTGTGTGTGTGTGTGCGCGTGTGTGTGTGCGCGCGCACTCGTGCCTATAGGTGCAATTTCATACATAACTATGCAATTATAATTATAATAACACAATTGGCTGCCTCAGAGGATTATATTAACGTGGCGTTACGTACATATCCTACCACTTGAGAACATTTCATAAAATATTCATACAAACAAAAATAACCCGGTCATTAACCGTCCTATTCTTATAAAATGGGACATTTGCATTTTATGAATAAACCAGGCTTCATCTACGATCATAATATCCTGGCTAGAGAATAATCATTCCCTTCAGGGCACTTACAAAGGAATTGCTTTCTGAAGTTCCCTCGCAAATTCCTCCCAGGCCTAAGGGGGACGATACTGCCACCGCAAAATATCTGGGGTTGGCCGACCTATTAATAAGCAACCTACACGTTAGATATGTTTGGCCTATTCTCAGCCTATTCTTGGAATATTGCAGCATCCCTATCAAGTTGAGAATACATGTCTAATGATACAGACTTAACTCAGCTGTCTGTTGCTTTTGTGTAGACCCAGCAAAAGATGGAACATGCAAGGACAAGTCTCTAAACTAAGTATGATAAAATCTGTACTAAAATGCGCTCCAGGATTCAGTAAACATTACAGCTCTTTTCATATCTCGAGTTTTGAACTCTTCTAAAACACGACAAATAACTTGAAAGTCAAACGTATGGGAAATGGGTATCTGTATAATAATGTGGTCAACATCGAAGGTCAGTTTTGTGAGAAAGTGCGTTCATAGGAAGAAAAACAGGGGTGTAGTAACCATTTGAAATAGGTCTGAATGATAAAATCTAGGTATCATTCATAAGAACGGCGAACGAACAAGAAAGGCTAAATTATTATAAAGACAAAGATAATGAACAATTCGTTGTACTTACCAATTTCCCAGCTAATGGTATGGAGACTAAAGCAAACTTACCTGTAAAAAAAGTTAAAACGCGTAAAAAAAACAAATTACATCGATAACATTTTATTTCTCGATTTATTTGCAAATAAAAGGCATGATCTCTCAAATGATATACAATTATTACTTAAAATCAATGATAGTAACAGAAGAAATATGAACTAAAGGTCTTAAGTTGGAGAGGCTATCGGACGTTGTTTTGCAAACACACGGTGTAGAGGAAGGAAATGATATTAAGTAGAGGAAGTAATACAAGTGGGGTGGACCCGCTTGCTACAGTAAGCACTACACGTGTGTGCAGAGGTACAAATTTGAGACGAGGTTCCTAATTTCATGCCTATTGATATCTATACAAGTTTTTCTTCTCAAGCTGTATTTCATTTCCTACCTCCATTGCTATGGCAAAGGCCGGCTCCACCTACACACCTATACGACTGGTTTTAATTTCTTTTGCTTGAATTAAAGGTGAATGATTTTCCAACCGAGATGGTCAGACGTTCTTGCTGTCATGAAATAATTTGAATCGTATGAAGTGAAACATCAGTAAAAATCTTAATCTTCAATGGAAAGTATGTAAGGTTTCCTATCATTCAACGTTTTTAACATATATTCAGTACTTATATTCAATACAAATGTTCAGAAGGAAATCATGTTCTTTTTACTGAAAACATATTTTCAGTAACTAAATGAAATTAATGATCCATCTCAAACGTTCGTTATATTGATGTATAACTCACCAAATAACCAGGAGTTACAGACACAAAATCAATAAACACAAATTTTCTTGCAATATTTAAACAAAAAACTCATCTGTTGTAAAATATAATACCAACGAATCAGACAAATAAACTAAAATTCATAACAAATGAACATCATAATCGTCTCCTGTTTAATATTCGTAAAGATCCAGGGTTCACAAACAATGAGAGAAAAAAGGTAATACAAAATAACAATTATAACAGCAATACAATAATGACGACCAGATCTGTAACATATCTGAATCAATGAGAAAATTCAAAAAAACGCATTCCATTTCCACGAGAATATAAGCTACAATAAACCCCGGATGATCGATTCAAAAAATAAAGAAAACGAATCAGAAAAAAATGATATACAAGAATAATGAATACGCGCATCGGAGGGGAACCATTATTTTTCCCCTAAAGAGAGAGGGGAAAAGAGGTGAGGGGAGATTCTGAACTACATTTTGTATCTGACCTTTGAGGAAATGGGACACGGCTTTCGGGATTAGGGACGATGCATAATAAAAAGAAAAGACTTGTTTTTTTGCCAGATTCGTCAATATATTTAGAATATTGCTGCTATTTTTGTGATTTACAGGCGACCTTCAGAACCATGGTAGATATATGCAGAGTTCATGGCTATTTCAACTAACAAAGACTTTTAACACACTATTAATAAATGTATTCTAAAAATTGACATACATTTTTTTGGTTATTTGGAAATAAGTTAAACAACAGAAACTTCTTAATAGTCTATATAACTGACAAAAGAACAGAAAACGCTTTAACACAAGATATTTAAAATTTTAAAAAGGCAGTTTTGAACTACATATATTTTTCCATTGCAATCTATCAGACTTAGCTGCAATAATGTTAATTTTGAGAATACTTAAAATTGTAACTTTTTAGGTGAATACGACATTTTCCTTCATGTACTGTAGTAAACCTTTCGTTTTTTTGCTATTCGTGAATGACTTTTTTCCTAATATGTTTGACATAACAATAAACCAATTTGTTAAACTTTGTCCTCATACAGTAAATGCTCATATATCATAGCTTAAATAAGCCACAGTTTGAAATCGAAATTTCGGTTCATTTGGGAAAACAGCAATTTGTTGAAGAAATGAATAATGATCTCCCTCGTGATAACATTAGATTATAACATTAGATAAAATTATGGCAAAAGAAAGGCTGAACACGAACTTGAGGTCTTAATTCAGAATTGCTCAACTGCTGACCTCCATGACTGAGGAAGGACACAAAATCTGATAGAGGAAATAATAGAGGCAGGGTGAACCCTTTTCCTAAGCAATGCACGTATGCGAGAGTACAAATTTTAAGATGAGTTTCCTAACTATATGCCTTCATCCATCCAGGCTGCAACCAACCACAGTTTACTTAAAACCATATACATAACTCATTACTCATACCTACGCAACTTTTTCCTCTCAAGCTGCGTTTCATTTACTACTTCCACTTTTATGTAACAAGGGCGGTTCCATTTACGCATCTGGGCGACTAACTGTAACTGCTTTTGCTTAAATTCAAGGTGAATGATTTTCCACCTAAGCTGGCCTGACCTTCTCACAGTCATAAAATGAACTGAATTATATGAAGTGAATTATCAGTTCATGGAATGTCCTTCAATGGAAGGTATTCATGATTTCCTATTAATGATACGGTTTGAACACCCATTCAATACACCAAAAATGATCATAGTGGTATCATGTTCTTTTTCCTGTAAAAAATATTTTCCATAACTAAAACAAAAGTAATGGACATAATTCAAAACGTTCATTATAACATATAAATAATCAACTAACCCGCTGAGGCATGGACACAAAGTTGACGAGCCAAATTTTCCCATTTTCATTGTATAAGAAAATACCAAAAAAATTGACAAATAAACTCAAATTCGGAATAAGGGAACATCAAGATAATCGCCTCCTGTGTTTAATATTCACAAAAATCCCAAAATTTACAAACTCTGCGAGGAAAAAATTTAATAAAAAAATATCAATTGTAACAGCAATACAACGACGACCACCAGATCTGTACATATCTGAATCAATCAGAAAATTCGAAAGGCTCATTCCATTTCCAGCAGAATATAAGCTACAATAAACCCCGGTTGATCGATTCAAAAAATAAAGAAAACGAATCAAAAAAAAAAAAAAAAAAAAAAAAATACATACAAGAATAATGAATACGCGCAGCGGAGGGGAACCATTATTTTTCCCCTAAAGAGAAAGGGGAAAAGAGATGAGGGGAGATTCTGAACTACATTTTGTACCTGACCTTTGAGGAAATGGGACACGGCTTTCGGGATTAGGGACGATGCATAACAAAAAGAGAAGACTTTTTTGCAAGACTTGTCAATACATTTAGAATATTGCATCTAATTTTATGCGGTTTACCGGCGACCTTTAGAAGCACGACAAATATATGCAGAGTTTATGACGATTTCAACTAACAAAGACTTTTAACACTATTCATAAACGTATTCTAAAAATTGAAATTTTATTTTTTTTGGTTATTTGACCATAAACAACAGAAACTTCTGAATAGTCAATATAATTAAAAAAACAGAAAAATGCTTTAGCATAGGAGATTTAAGTTTTTAAAATAGCAGTTTTGAACTACATACATTTTTTTTCTTTGCTATCTACCAGACGTAGCAGCAATAATGTTCATTTTAAGAGTACTTAAAATTGTATTTTTGTAGGTGAATACGACGTTTTCCCTCATATAGTAAACCTTTCGTTTATTGCTATTCATGAATGGCTTTTGTCCTACTATGTTTCACATAATAATAACCCAACTTGTTACGCTTGGTCCACAGACAGTAAATTCTGAATTACATTCTGTATCTGACCTTTGAGGAAATGGGACACGGCTTTCGGGATTAGGGATGATGCATAATAAAAAGAAAAGACTTTTACTGGCAAGATTTTTCAATATATTTAGAATATTGCAACTATTTTTGTGTAATTTACCAGCCACCTTTAAAAACAGTTAAATATATTCAGAATTTGTGAATATTTCAACTAACAGAGACTTTAATAATTTTCCATCAACGTACTCCGGAAGCTGACATATATTTTGGGGGGCTATTTAGAATATTGCTACTATTTTTGAGTGATTTCCCTGCGACCTTTAGAAGCACGTCAAATATATGAGGAGTTCATGAATATTACATTTAACACATACCGTTTTAACACTATTCATCGATTAACCAATGGAAGCTTGTGAATAGTCTATGTAATTGGAAACAAGTAATAAATGTGTGGAAGTTTCTTCGGCGCAATCGAGTTCTCTGTACATCGTTTAATCAAAGCCACCGAAATTAGATGTACCTTTCGGTGGTCTCGGTATAATGCTGTATGAGCCGCGGCCCTTGAAAGTTTAACCACGGTCAGGTGGTCGCCTATCCTATATCACTGTCAGAAGTATGATCATGGCTAACTTTAACCTAAATAAAATAGATCTATCTTCTGGTGGTCTCAGTATGAAACTTTAACCACGGCCTGGTGGTGGCATATCCTATATAGTTGCCAGAAGCACGATTATGGCTAACTTTAACCTTAAATAAAATAAGAACTACTGAGGTTAGAGGGCTGCAATTTGGTATGTTTGATGATTGGACGGTGTATGATCACATACCAATTTGCAGCCCTCTAGCCTCAGTAGTTTTTAAGATCTGAGTTCAGACAGAAAAAGTGCGGACGGACAGACAAAGCGGGTACAATAGTTTTCTTTTCAGAAAGCTAATAAAGACTACTGAGGCTAGAAGGCTGCAATTTGGTATGTTTGATGATTGGAGGGTGGATGATCAACATACCAATTTGCAGCCCTCTAGCCTCAGTAATTTTTTTTTTAAATCTGAGGGCGAACAGAAAAAGTGCGGACAGAAAAAAGTGCGGACGGACAGAAAAAGCCGGCACAATAGTTTTCTTTTACAGAAAACTAAAATTGTGTGATTTTAGGCGAATACGACATTTCCTTTTATATATTCAACCTTTCATATATTGCTATAGTGAATAACTTTGTCGTAATATATTTGACAATAATAACCAAACTTGGTCCTATTATAATAAATTCTCATTTATCATTAAATAATCCATCGATCTTAGTAATTAAGGCTCTCCCCTTGCATAAATGGCATCTTTTTATAGCTGATAATAAGCGTGTTATTATATGCTCAAGATGAAGGTTTTGTACAAAAAAAAAAAATCATAAATATATAAATACATATATAGACAAACCAACTACACCAACTAACTGTAAGATAAAAATTTACTAACATACGTCCTATGGGCTCCCTTACATTTATTTTTGCTTGATTTCTCATGTTCTCCTTTTTTCCCAAGTCATTTTGACTGATTAATGAACGTATTAGATACGATAAATCTCAACAAAAAGTTTGCCTTGATTGGCACGTCTTAATCAAATATCTCTTATCCTGAGGAGTACTATTTCAGAAATATAATTTAAAAACAATTTTCTACATAAATATCCTTGTCTCCAGTCTCATGCATATACAAATGCTTCTTATGCCTTCAACACGAAAAATATTAAATATCTTATCAAAACCGATACCATTAGATAGCATTTTCAGCCTCTGAAACAAATCGGTCATTCATATTTTTATTTTATTTAAACGATGCGAGTTCGCTACATAACAATTAATATTAAGTCGTCTGAAAACACTTTATCCCTGAAGCAACTGAACAATTAATTCTAACCGACACAGCAAGAGAGAAAGAGAGAATGTCGATGAATCATATCCCTGTGCTTATTCTACGAGGAGCATCGACATTGTTGCGCCAGCGCAGTTGTATTTGTGATTCAAGACGATAGATTTCGACTCCATGGCTTGCAAACATCCGCCTCATGAAGTGAGTATCTCTGTTTCAACAGCCTGTCTATAAAATACATTTTCCCATTTTCATATGATTTTTACGCTACATTTGTTTTTCATTTTAGATCTGAAGTCTTATTTATATAAAGTGTTCTTTAAATATAGCAACGAATTGTAAGTCTAACAGTCTGTAATAATACTTTAGTAGTACAATAAACTTTCAGCACAGCCTTTGTTCGGATTTATAGAATGTAACTGCAATTACATGTAAACATGCTAAAATACGTTTTGAAATTGGGATGTAACCTTGAAAAATAAATCAGGGTAAAAAAAAACTGTAGGAGAATCAGTAACAACAAGATTCCTTCATAAAATAATAATAAATAATTTTTTTCTCTAAATTACCCTCAATCTTTGAAATACGCCAAGGCGAAAATCTTTCAGAAACATATTAAGAAATGTTTCTACTAACCTTCCGTAAATTTGAAGGTGACAAATGTGAAATTTTATCTTACTTTGGAACTGACCTATGACACTGACTATATATTAAAAAAATAATTGTGAAATATAATCACCATTCCTCAACGTACCAATCTACCCTGCTTCATCAAAATCAAAGAAAAATAAAATTATCAATTCTATATGAAATTTGTCCTGATAAAATGGGGCACAGTAAAAAAACTGGGGGTAAATTTTCATGCAAGCATACATACATACTGAACATACATACGTGGATGTGTATCTGCAAGTATGTACAAGTGTTCTTTTGTGGCAGTGTGTATTTATGTACGTCTTACGTGCAATAATGCTGAGAGGAGTTGGATGATCGTTATTGATCCATTCTGAAAGTAGCCGTCCATCCTTCCTGAGAATTCTTCCTGTCTCTTCCTTCCGGTTTCCGAGGACATGAATGTCAAGATTTCGAAGCATTTGTCTTTTACGTTATTATACCGATGTTATCTCTCTCTCTCTCTCTCTCTCTCTCTCTCTCTCTCTCTCTCTCTCTCTCTCAGCCCTGTGCTTTTCTTAATGTTTTGTGTCTAGAGAACATCGGTATAATAACGTAAAAGACAAATGCTTCGAAATCTTGACATTCATGTCCTCGGAAACCGGAAGGAGAAGACAGGAAGAATTCTCAAGAAGGATGGACGGCTACTTTCAGAATGGATCAATAACGATCATCCAACTCCTCTCACCATTATTGCACGTAAGACGTACATAAATACACATGCCACAAAAGCACCCTTGTATATACTTGCAGATACACATCCATATATGTATGTATGTACAGTATGTATGTATGCATGGAAACTTACCCCCAATTTTTTTACTGTGCCTCATTCTATCAGGACAAATTTCACATAAAACTGATCATTTTATTTTTCTTTGACTTTGATGAAGTAAGATAGGTTGATACGTTGAGGATTGGTGATTATATTCCACACATTTTTTGTTTTTCATATATTCAGTGTCACAGATCAGTTCCAAAGTAAGATAAATTTTGACATTTTTCACTTTCAAATTTACGTAAAGTTAGTAGAAACATTTTTTAATGTTTCTGAAATATTTTTGCCTTGGTATATATATATATATATATATATATATATATATATATATATATATATATATATATATATATATATATATATAAAATCATCAATAAGGGAAAAGGACACACACAGGTGTACAAGGTGACTTTATTCCAACGTTTTAATTATCCATTTAATTATATCATCAGGGCTGTTAAAATGAAACATAAAATTCCTTGTGAAACTGTAAAAACTAAAAATTAACAATTTAAAAAGGTGAAAATTACTCTTACCAAATTGAGAAATATATATACAACATTGAAATTAAGGGAATGAACACAATTTAAAACTCTTTACATTAAAATGAAAGGTAACAGAATGTACAGTAAACTAAAAATGAAAATAGCAGTGAACAGAGTTATAGAAAAAAAGATTAAACGACCGACCTAGAGGAGTGTTTCTATTTATGTTTACGTATAGTTTA
>NC_089799.1:27542113-27554613 GCF_040412425.1 Macrobrachium rosenbergii | reverse complement strand
GTTTTAAATGCCCTTCAGATACTAAGCCCACCAATTTTCCCATTATGTTGGAAAGAAATTTCTCCAGCCTCCTCTGCGGTGATCTTGTCGATGCCACGATCGGTCTTAGCGGGCACCCTTCCTTATGGATCTTGGGACTACCATAAATATATGGGATCTCTGGACTTTTTCCTCATTTTGCTCTATGTTCTAATTCTTTTCTCTTAGTTTTGTCGTGGATTTTTGTCAACGCTTCCCTTACCTTTTTGTTAAAATTCCATTGTAACCCCATAATGTCCGGTTTTTTGTTGCAAGCCTCGTATGTGTTTTCATCATTTAGCAATTGATCTAACTTGCTCTCGTGTTCTATGGCATCCATTACTAATACCGTTTCCCCTTTGTCTGCCTTATAAGTCTTTATGTCCTTGTATTTTCCTAATCTATAAAAGGCCTTACGTAACCTCTCCGGAAACACGAATCTGCGCAACCTAACCCCCGCCCACATGGCCCCCCTACAAAAAGCTGCTTTATCCCCATTTTTGTTCTTATCTAGTTCCCTTAAGCTTCTAAACATTTCAGTGAAATCGTGACTATTGTTCCCCAAGCAAAAATGAAGACCATATCCTAACACTAGCACTTCATCCCTGCTTAGGAGCCTCTTGGAAATGTACTTGACTAAATCACAGTTCCCTTTTTTTACCAACCCCGACCTATCGAAAATGGCAACGTAGTCTGTTCTCGTGTAGCTGAGAACTGCGGCGTGCACATGCCTTCACATAGCCTTCAATTCCTTTGAAAACGTTGTCTAAGCTGGTGCCTCCGCATTTCTCCGTCAGTTCCCTCCTGATCTTTCTGCTCTTCATCCTTAATTCTTCCAATTCGATCTTTGTCTTCCTTATGTCTTCCTTCATGATCTCTTCTACTAAAACAAGAAACGGATGTTCATGAGTGTCTCTCTCTCGTGTCTTATCCAGCGATTTCGGTGCCACACAGTCGGCTATGCAATTCTTAAGGAACCAGATTCTGTTGTCCGTCGCCGCTATCCTTCTTCTCACTTTCTCATAAGTTATTACTTCCAGCACGGCTCTGCCTCCATACGTTCTTTTAAAACTCCCGAACCATTCCATCTCGAGGTCACATAAATTAACTTTATCACATACACAATTGTTCTGTGCATTAGTAGAATTACTAACACGACCTCATTCAAACCAGATGGTATCTAGTGGAGGTATTTATTCAGAAACAGTTACAAGGAACCAAAAGGAAAGTGCAAGAGGTCGCACGGGACACGAACACCTGGATGAAGATGCGTGCAGAGAAAAACCAAGGTCACGAGGTGGGGTGGGGTGTCCACACACGAGGAGGAAGGCAATTATAGGATTAAAGTACCCAGCACACAGATACAAATACAGCTAGACTAGGCGTCTAGTCATTGTACGGATACTTGATAATGAGGACTGTTTGTTCTAGAAAGCTTCCAACTTTTTCTGAATAAGTATCTCCACTAGATACCATCCAGTTTGAATGGGGTTCTGTTAATAATTCTACTAATGCACAGAACAACTGTGTATGTGATAAAGATAAAGTTAATATATATATACATACATATATATATATATACATATATATATACATATACATACATATATATATATATATATATATATATATATATATATATATATATATATATATATATATTTATACATATACATATATATGGATACATGTGATGAAACAGCCACAACGACCTCTTGACTTCCTAGAACAGAGGATGCTGTACAGGAGTTGGTAAGAAATATTTCACTTAGTGACCCTTGTAGAGGCCATTGTATTTTAAATTAGCCTCTTATCTATTCTCATATAAAATTTACAAAGTATAAAGAAAAGTTTCTTGAAAAGTGAAATAAATAAATAAAAAAACTATATTCTACTGTAGTACTGTACTCGTACTAAAGTGCAATATACTGTACCGGTTCTTTCGGTAAATGAAAGTACTCAGAGCTGACCTTTTCCTTGCTATGTGATTTCTTCTCCCCTCGTGTTTCCCCTTTGTTTATTTTTTTTTATTTATCATATTTTTTAAATAAACTTCTCCGTTGCTTCAACATAAAATACATTTTATTTTCAAGTGTTCAAGCAGAGCAGAATTCCTCAAATGATGACATAGGGGCTAAGTATTAGAATTATATATATATATATATATATATATATATATATATATATATATATATATATATATATATATATATATATATATATATATATATTTCTGACTCACATCAGGATCAGAACCAGGTCTTTCAATTGAAGGGCAAGGGCGCTGCCCACTAGGCCATACAAGTCATAAAAGAAGTGGGCAGCCCATGCCTTTCAATTGGAAGACCTGGGTTGATCCTGATTTGAGTTAGAAATTTATATCTGTTCCACACGTGATTGTGTTGATTATTTCTATAATATATATATATATATATATATATATATATATATATATATATATATATATATATATATATATATATACATATATATATATATATATATATATATATATATATATATATATATATATATATATATATATATATATATGTATGTATGTATATTACAACGATGATAGTTCAACATCTAATACCTGTTATGAAACATAACCTCTATATACTGCATATTCTATATCCGCCCACCGTTCACATAAAACCATTACATAATTCAAAAGCACAACGAAGTTGAGAATAAACATGAAATACAAAAGGTGGTAAACGAAGCAAGAAAAGTCAGGATGTATATTTTTAACAACTCGAAATACTGAATGCAGTGCATCAAAAATACACATATACAGTGGAAATACGAGTATATATTGGTTAATGGAAGTGCAAAGTGAATAGGCATTCTTTTACGTTGAAAGATGCACTATGGGGCTTCTGAAAATGAAACGGGCGGTTAAATAACGATTAATAGCGTCATATAACAGATTTAGCGTTACATAACAATTACACAACTGCCTCACGGCAAGACTAACGGTGTCCACTCTTGGGGAGAATTACTGAATTCCGATCACGCGGTGGGCGGGAACGGTGTGTGTGTGTGTGTGTGTGTGTGTGTGTGTGTTAGGGATAAGCAACGTTTTCGTAAATTTCGGGTGGGATAAAATAGAAGCAACAGCCAGAAAGAAAGACGAAAAGGAGTGATACATGATATGAAAGAAACTCTCGTGGAAAAACGCTTACCGTTTTCTTTTTCACGAGTCCAAATAACCGTTATCTTTCTCCCTTTCTTTTTCCTATCAGATAAAGACGAATAAAAGTCAAGTGAGCTGAAGAATGTCAGACCCAAAAGGAATGATTTTATTGTTTATCTTTCGCAAGTAATTTGAATACCCATGAGCAATTCGCGATTACTTGATATAAAGCAAAGAATTTGTCGAAGCGGCGGGACAAAGTCGGAAACTGGTATTTTAAACAATGTCGCATATTTTCTACAGCTGATAAGGAATTTCCAGTTAATGTTACGGTTAGCGAGCCCATAGTTTCGGTAACCATTTCTGCTAATCAGTCTGTGGCTTTCATTCTTTTGGTACAGATATTCAGGGGTTTACCACTATTTTACTAGTATTATCCACAGTAAGAATACATTTCTATGTTAGAAGCCAAAACTGAAATGAGTTGGCAAAGCAAGGTGACACATATATAGAAACAAAATGAAACAAGAATTGTTGTTTAACACAACGGCCTCGCTGGAAGCAAATTCATATGTAACCTTTGACCTCTAGAAATGATTCTGAGCCTGACCTCGCTCTGCACATCGGCTTCATTAGTGGAGTATGCATGCGAAATATAATTCTCTATTTCATGTAGTTCAACCCTGAACAAACAAACTAACCGACGGAAGGGCAGGTCAGTTTCCCGATGGCCCCAGACGTTAAAGCGAGCGTAAGTAAAAGAAGGTAGTTGCATTTAATATTATGTACAGCTACCCACAAATGCGAAATCATCTTTTTTTTTAAGTCATCGGACACAATGATCAATATAGTGACATCTGGAAACCATGAAAACGGGGCGGATTTCCGGGCGAGTTCATCAGGATGTCTTTTTTTTTTTTTTTTTTTTTTATTCTATGCCCCATTTGTAGGTAAAATAGTCAACGACTAAAATGTCGCAGATACTGGAATACTCTGTTCAAACACCTTCAATATTCATTTGGGTTATAAAAGGAATGGCAGTCACTGACAACTCGCTTCTCGCAGTGTGGCAATGACAACGATGTTAAGCCTATCAACTAAATTCAAGGGTATTTGCCTTCAGCAAGGCCGATGCCAGTTGCGATTTGTCTTCATCATTTATAAAAAAATTCCCAAAAGTGAATCTGAACAAGAGTATAATTGGCAATTAACGAAAAAAAAAATGCACACTGCTACTTAGATTAGGTAACGCGACGCCATTTAAAACTCACTGGTTGGAAAATAAGGGTGGCTTGAAAGGTAGAACTAGGGAGTGAGGAAGAGCACTGTCGCTTGAATATAGGTATAAGGGTAACTCGTAACACAATTTAATATTTCCTCTTTTAAGAGAAATTTATAGTACTGTTATAGCAGAAAGATAAACAAAATATCTTTACAAAATCATTCAGAGAGAAAGAAATATCCATACAGGTCTGTCCACATTACTTTTTCAGTCTGTCACATTCGTTCCTTAACAAATGACATGAAAATCATGATTAAGAGAGAGAGTAGTCCAAACTGTTCTTCATGATCGCGTGAGAAACATTTTGAGACAAACTGTTACGTTATTTCAAAATCAATATAGTGAAAAGGCTTTCCCTCCGGAAGTCTTTTATATATATGATGCCTTTGGCTTAATTATTTTTTTCTACAGTTATCATACGAAATATAGAGCTATGGAAGCTTTAAAAACATTATTTTGAAAATCGCTTACTTTCAAAGTTTTCTGTCTTTGGCAATATAATATATATATATATATATATATATATATATATATATATATATATATATATATATATATATATATATATATATATATATATATATATATATATATATATATATATAATGGTGAGTTTCTGAATATGTAAAAGTGGGCTTAGAGAAGTCAAACTGCAATGCGGAAATTTTAAAAGCAAAAAGAACCTCCAATCGACATACAAAAACCTAAGTAAAGTTTCTGACGAAAAAAAAAATTAATAATTTTTTTTGATGGGGCGAAGTGTTGTTAGAAAACGCTGACTACCTTAATGTACAAGAGGTGGTTTAATATCTTTATTGATGAAGTGATGCAGAAAGTCAAAGTAAAGGCATTACTATTAGAAGCAAAGTTACAGGACTAGAAAATGGTTGATGTTTAAGTCTGATATTGTGTGCTACTTAGGTATAAGAAAAAGAGGAGTTTGCAAGTGTTGGCAGGAGGAGAAAGCTGAGAGTCAATAAGAGCAAAAGGAAGGTTATGAGGGTAATTTAAAACCAGGAAAATGGAGCAATGAACGTTAATTTGGATGGTGGAGGAAATTATTTGGGAAGAGAGAGGAGGTTAGTCACAGAATGGGTGAATCATGAAAGATAGTTGTGTCGGTGGGCGTGTGCTAAAGATTGGAAAGATTTTTTATTTTTATTTTTTTTTTAACAAACTCTTCTGTATAGAGGTGAAGTGTGCATGCTGAATACAGATGAAAGAGAAAGTGTTGCTGTTCAGATGAAGCAATCAATTGTTTGTGGAGCATTTGTGGCGCACGAAATAAAATGGTGAAAAAAGTGGGGATGGACATAAGTGATTTTAAAAAAAGGCTAGCTTAGGTGAAACGTTTCATTAAAGGCTAATGATAACTTTGGTCATGGGTAACAGGCGATGACAGGCTACTGAAAAGTGCATAATTCAAAATTTGTTGAGGCGGGAGGAGAGAAAGACCTAGAAACGGTTGGGTATTTGACCTGAAATAGGCAGTGGTTGAGTATGGCCTTAAAATTCCGGATGAGAGTGCTTCCACGTTGCAGGTGAGTGGCACAATGTGTGGTGGGAAAAGGGGGGGAGGGGGGGTTTAGGAATTTGATAGGCTGCTGATGATCCTTCTGTATCAGTATATGAAGCAGCTAATGCTGTGGAAGTTTTGTGCTGTGGCATCATACATGCCAGTTAAGTTAAGTATATCTTAGTTTAACCAGACCACTGGGCTGATTAACAGCTCTCCTAGGGCTGGCCCGAAGGATTAGACTTATTTTACGTGGCTAAGAACCAACTGGTTACTTAGCAACGGGACCTACAGCTTATTGTGGAATCCGAACCACATTATAGCGAGAAATGAATTTCTATCACCAGAAATAAATTCCTCTAACTCTTCATCAGCCGGCCGGGGGAATTGAACTCCGGCCCATCGAGTGACAGTCTGAAGCTCAACCGACTCAGCCAACGAAGGACTCATACATGCCAGTACAAAGGTATAAACATGGCAGTGACCGTTGTGGTTTTTTCCTCCTGAGCCACCCTCTGTTACGGTAAATAGCCCGCTGACTAATAATTATACCAAAACAAACGAAATGAAAAGGAGCCTGAGTGTGTCCTTAGGGTAAGGAACTCAACGCTTCATTAATAGAGGCAGCAATTTGCCAGGTGCATTATATGAATGAAAGATTAACCATTATGTCATTAAATAGTGCCTGACAATAATGTACAAAATAATTAAATTTCCTTAAAATAACAGACGCCCAATTATCTATCATTTGGCTAAAATTTATAACAAGGTAAATAAATTATGGGAAGGGATATTACATTAAACATTAGCGTAAGTCTATAAATGTTTTTCAGTATTGCTCCGAATTTATATACTAAAATTTATGACTGTGCGAGCTGGAATGTTAGCTACATTGTTGCCAAATGTAATGTTATTAAGTAATAAAGTGCTGACGTCAATGAGCGATGCAATCTGAACGTCTTTGCCAGTTCCAGTTATATAAAACGTTAAGTTAAGTTAAAGTTAAAGTCTTCTTGGGCCTTTGTAGGCTCATAGGGCAGGCGCTGATCTCGTAGTTGAGACAAATTCCAAGTCCATGGATCATAACATCAGACACAGCGACACTGTGATAAAATCTGACTACGCAATGATACAAAAAAAAAAACACACTAAGAAATCATCAACGATACTGAGAAGAATTACGCAGAACATTAACCTACTCCCTAAGACATATCATGTCTATAGTTTTTGCCAGTTACAAACATAGCAAAGAGCTTTAAAACCTGGACCCCAGATCTTTAGAACAGAAAAGGAAAGCCCGAATTCTCATGGGAAAATACTTTGCCTTCTCAGACATGTTTTGAAATTATTGCCAAGCTGTTTGTCATGATGAAAAAAGGAAGAGTTGCTTAAGCATGACATCCGTATTACTGAACATGAGAAGGAAAATCTTATAGGATACAGACGATCGAACTGACAGGTAATTTTGTGTTGGATGAGCAACGATTACTAAATCTTTTATAAGTTCATGGTTAAACCCCAACTTTTGACTTTATAAGCCTGCACTTCCTTACAAAACCACAAAATCCTAATGTATAACCATTCAATCATATTCAAATCTAAGAACACACCATAAAGACACAGTCATCTGTGTAACGTACATGTGTATTCAGTAAAATTACCCTGTTCCATACACACTCACGCACATATTCTTGAGTGTATTAATGTACTAGAATGCTCGTACCAATCATTCATCATTAAAATATAATACTACGTACGTATATCCTGACAGATGCAGTTATTGCTCCAAAAGAAGGAGCTCATGGTCAAATCAGATTAATCTGTAAAGTCTATTACAGTTTCTGTTTTCAGGTCTCGTAATCTTCTCTCGCGAGGGGCAGTCCATCGCTTCCCAGTGGATTACACCCTATTGTTTGCTTTTCTGCCTCTTTCTTCCGTTCCTTATTCCTTTCTCTCTGTCTTTCTTTTATTCTTTCCCTTTGGTTCAGGTATAAGTGTAAAGTGATGAAGCTGTCCTTTTCGTCAGCCATCTCATAAAAACAATATAACGAGGGAAGCCAGAATTTACAGGGGGTAAAACAAATACTTCAAAAATGCACATTTATCTAGAACCCATTCGTAGGTCTTAACAAAGTCAACACAATATTCATGCGATTTATTGTATACATGCAACCGTGCAAGGGTACAACGATGCATCTAAAATGCATATCCTAAACGAGTTTGCTTGCATTGCTTCCTTGCTTGGGACCCCCTGCATTATTCCCTCATCCATATGCAACTGTCACAATAGTATGGCGGTCAGGAGTTACAGGAATGCCAATACTGATCGCCCAATAACGAATTTCAGCAAGGGTATTTCTACAACCATTATATTCATTCGTCTGAAGAGTATTTTGGTATAAAAGGACGGCTGCTTTCAGACTGGACCATCAACAATCATTTAAACGTCGCCAGTATTAATCTTTGCAAAACGTACTTGATAACAGTCAAAGCCACAAACTTTTATGTATGCATGCTTTCATTAGCACGCACAATAACAGAATATATCACAATACTTCTTCTGATATCGAAAAACTAACATCACGTAAAATAAAATGAGAGGCCGTGAAAAGTTAAGATTCTTAAATACATTTATTTCTTCACTTCATGAGTCAGTCTATCACTGACATATCCTTTACAAAGAGGCCAAATATTTTTTTTTTTTTTTTATTCTCCATTCCCAAATCAGAGTATACATTTATAATGCACATTATCAGCAGGTCGGCTTCGAGTAGGCTTTTACTTGGGGAATCTTCCATTTTATTTCTCATGTATAACTGGTGAATCGTTTTAAAAACTGACAACTTTAAATTGCACCCCATGACCAGTAAAGTTCGGTCAACTAATATCGATTTCAGATCATACAAGGGTATCTCTGTGTATTGATACATTCATTTGTAGCGCTATGCTCGCCTACGCGTAGCATTAGAGTAACAAAACGAATATGACATTATTTCCCACAGGGCATTTTCGTACAGGAAAATATTCAAGAAAAAACTATTCTGGACACGAATTTTTAATTTCCTCAAAGGCTGTTGGAATAACGTTCATTACGATGTCATCAAGGCTTATTGTTGACCTGTTAAAAAAGGGTGCTAAACATAAACAAGTATTATATGCGCCGAAGTTTCTTCGGCGCAATCGAGTTTTCTGTACAGCCGCTACAGCGTATAATCAACGCTACCGAAAATAGATATATCTTTCGGTGGTCTCGGTATAATGTTGTATGAGCCGCCGCCCATGAAACTTAAACCACGGCCCGGAGTGGCCTATCCTATATCGTTGCCAGAGGCACGATAATGGCTAACTTTACCCTTAAATGAAATAAAAGCTACTTAGGATAGAGGGCTGCAATTTGGTATGCTTGATGATTGGAGGGTGGATGATCAACATACCAATTTGCAGCCCTCTAGCCTCAGTAGTTTTTCAGATCTGAGGGCGGACAGAAAAAGTGAGGACAGAAAAAAGTGCGAACGGACAGACAAAGCCGGCAGATGAGGGAAATTGGCTACAAAAAAGGAAATAAAGTAATGCATAGCAAGTAAATTTGTCATTCTATAAACGGCGCGTTTGGGGGATACTGGAATATATCAGCACAACCAAAGTGAGCCAAATTAAATCACCAGACTTTCAAACCAATGGCTATTTCAGTCGATCAATTACGACTAGAGTAGAGGCGGTTAATGATACCCGCCGTTATCACAAGGCAAAGCCCGCTTCCAAACTAACATTATCTAGTGTGAAGCTGCTTCAGGTGAATCTCTGAAATGAAATACGAAACGTGGTTCGATTCAGTGCTTTCCTAGTGACATTTTATCTTATTACCCTTCCCGTTTTATACATTTGTTTGAAAAATACGCCTATCTGATTGTCAGTGTTTGGAAATAAAATGCAGAATGTCCTGAGATAAACGGAGATTTATGTGAGACTGTGCAGTATAGAATAGAATAGAATATAGTCTTTACGCCAGAGGCCAAGCGCTGGGACCTATGAGGCCATTCAGCTCTGAAAGGAAAATTGAGAGTAAAAAGGAATGAAAACCTCGCAATTGCACTATGAAACAATTGTCAGGAGAGGGTGGAAAGTAAGATGGAAGAAAGAAAATACGAACGTAGGTACAGTATGAGGAATGAAAATGGTTGAAGCTGGGAGCCGAAGAGACGCTGCAGTATATCTCCGTTACTTCTTATGGAAATGAGACTTCTAATGTCTTTTTTTTTTTTTAATTGACAACGAGATACATTGTCGGTTAGTTTAAGAGTCCTTCAGTACGTTCAGCTATTTCAATACGGTTACAATTATTATATTGTGTCGCAGTGGTTGTTACTGGGAGATTTGAAAAGGAAGTGGTATGGAATTACAAAAAAATAAAAGGTCTGCTGTTTCATCATTAGAAAACGACACCTAACTGATTGCATAAAATGTTATTCTCATCTCAGTTCACTGTTATTCCCCGAATAAACCTTTTCGTAAAGCAGTCTCTCTCTCTCTCTCTCTCTCTCTCTCTCTCTCTCTCTCTCTCTCTCTCTCTCTCGGAAAACCGATTAATTTTGTTTAATTTTCGTTTTTTTTTAATATATACGGCAACATTCACGTACCACATTGTGCCTATAAGACAAAATTGTGAATACGCAAAATTTAAATTACTGATTTTCCTTTCTATATTTTATAAACCTCATACTCGTTGCAAAGACTAACACAATTAGCCAATCTATTTCTTTTTTAAGATAACATAAGAGGAGACAGTGAAGCCAAAATCTTTTTTAAATATAACAGCATAGGAGACGGTGCAGCCAATATCTTTTTTAAGTATAACAGCAGAGGCGACATTGCAGCTAATATGATAGAGCAAATGACAAAAGCTCGGTATTTCTATGTGATCCTTTGTTTTCAGATTCATAAGTCATCTACGGTGTAAATTCTGTTAACTTTCTTCATCCTTATATCACCAATTTGCAAAATTTTCATCGCTAATCATCCACTGTGGTGGTATACAAGGATGAATACATCAGCAATTTTTCTTACTTTCTCCAGAACAAAACGAGTGGAATTTTTGTATTTACAGACGATTTAAACAGATAAATACGGTTTAGCATTCCTTTTAATCTTCAGCTTCACTGCTCCCTTTCTCACATCCCCGCTCCCCTCTGTTTCTCTCAGTCTCTCATCCTTTTAGAAAAATTTACGCTTGCTGATCAAATGGCTGCAACGTCTCTCATTTTCATCCTCACTCTCTCTATTGTGTACCTAATAAGCACCGAAAGAATTCTCGGAACTGGGTATTTTAGTCAATCAAAATCATATGTTAAGTGGAAAAAAAAAAAAAAAACAGAGATCATATGATAGCATCCTGTCGGAAAGTTATGGTCTAAACTGTCACTGACTGATTTATTAAACTGCAACTGTGTTAATGAAAACGGTTACTAATGAGAAGTTCATATTAAATGTCAAACAGTACAGCCCGGAAATTTTACCATGATATATCACGATCCTGGATTTTCGATACTGCGATATATTCAAATGAACGATCGATTTTACAAATAACTTAGAATATTTTTCACAACTGGACAGACTCGTGCGACCAGACAGCTTCGAAAAATCCATAATTCTCCTTTTTACTGTCTTTTAAAATGACATGAAATCGTAAGCACGTAAAAAAAATCTTTTATTATAAAAATTATACCGATTTCCAATTAACTGGGGGACGAGAACGATATTCCTCGGCAGTGCCTTTGAAAAATATTATCTTTAGTCTGTTACAACAACACGTTATCTGGGAATGTTTCTAATTTTGTCGCCAAAAGTTGACAACAAGTGGACAACACAGCACGTTTTCTGGAAATGTTCCCTGCTTTGTCGCTACAAGTTGGCATCAAGTGGTCAACACAGCACGTTATCCGGATATGTTTCCAGTCTTATCAGCAAAAATTGGAAACAAATAGTCAACACAGCAAGTTTCCCAGAAATGTTTCCTATTTTGTCGCTAAAAGTTGGCAACATGTAGTCAACACAGCACATTTTCTAAAAATGTCTCCTATTTTGTCGCCAAATATTGGCAACAAATAGTCAACACCGAGGGGTAAATGCATTTCTTGCCTAACTCTGCGTACATTACATTATCAACGACTCACTGAACTTTTCACAATAATACTATGATAAAGATATCTCACGGCGCCACGACTATATTACCGTAGCGTCATTTCAAACTTAATCCGGATTTGTTAACAAGAGAGCTGATATCCCAATTTTTTTTCCTAGGATCGTGTTTCTATATTTAAGTCTCACCATAAGCCGCCGATATCTAACGATCCATCAAAAGGAAGGAAGGTTACTGATATGACAATAATGGTATTGTGATTTTTAACCCACTAATAAATCAGGTTAGGATCCCGTTTTGATCACAAACAATAGCGGGCATTTTATCATTTCAACTACAATATAAAAGCCAATTTACCATAGTCCACAACATTTATCCCTACTTTCATTTTTCAAAGAGATTTATTATA